>NC_138773.1:96673890-96958890 GCF_965119305.1 Pelophylax lessonae
TTTTTATTATCAGCCCATGGACAGTGGAAGTAACATTATACCAAACGCTATCAGGTGTGGGCTGATCAAAGTTCACACACCTAGCGAAGAAAGTCATTCTGCAGATAATGAATGGATCTAGGCCATTTTCTGTACTGAGGCTCTTAGAGCAAGTGTGTGATGTTAGATTGTAATTATTTAGTGTCAGCACTTCACATTTGAAGAAAAAGGCCAAATATAACCTTTATTTTGAACCATGAAAAATAATTATCATGCCTCCATAGTTTCATTTTGCTGTTCATAGAAAATAAAGTATGTTCGGGAATAGCAACAGCAATACTGTGGATATTGACCACGTCAGTGTAACTTTCTTTTGAAGTGTTGTGAAGTATGTAGTAATTTTTTAGGTACTTGTATGTTTCTATACTTTGATGGATTTAGACTAGTAACAGTTGCTTAGTAGTTGAGTAGAAAAGCTGACTATAGTGTTCTTAAAGTATTTGTGAACAAATGACAGGTAAACCCAAGAACAAGGCAGCATACTGTATTTGTGAACCATAACTGATTTTATTATTACAAAAAATAAAGATTAAGTAGCTTACTTTTGTATTTGACAGTCACAGGAGTGCACAACCTCTGTCACATCATTCTTCCTAACAGTGGGGGCATGTCTCTAGAGCAAGCGAGCGGGCAGATTATTATTTCACACACACAGGGTAAGTATTATTCCTCATCTGTGTGAGCTGCGCTGCTACTACAGTCTGCAGCTGCAAAAGGCTGCCCAGGGGGCATGGGAGCCATACTGACAACAGGAGATTTAGGCATCTCAAGGAGGAAGCTTCGATGTAAACTGACCACGCCATCAAGGATCTGATTCAATGCTTGGTTTGATAAGGTTGTAAAAACTGAGGTATATAATTGCCAGTACACTATGGACATTAAAATACCATCCAAAAGGTTTATTCAAAGCAGTCACATCAGCAGAAGAGTGCAATGTTTCGGCGGACCCCTTCCTCAGGAGTCTGTGGGCGGATAAGTGGGTGGACCTGGCACAACCTCATCCTTGCCTAGGGGAAGAAAGTGGAAGCAAGTTCCTTCTAGAAAAGATACTTACTAGATAAATAAAAAACATACAGATTTGTAAAAGGGAGTTCAAGGCTTATGACATGTATAAAAGGTAAGAAAAGGCCCACTTTAAAACATATCTAAAAAAAAATAATAATATTTTGCATAGAGTAGGGAAGGGTTCTTTTGTCATCTGTATTCCATTAGGGCTATTTCTCTTCACTTTACATCCTTTAGACTTGAATCCCTAACTGGCCTCTGTAGCTGCAGGTATTCTGGAGCAATTTATCCTTAAAGTTGACTCAAAACCTTCCAATCTTCTAATATCTAATGTAAAACCACAGTGCAGGTGTTGGGTAAGGTGCAGGGTTAGCTGAGATACTTGACAGAACAACTTCAATGCTTCTTTAAAGATGAATTACTACACAGTACTGAACCCAGAAGTGAGTAAATGCTTCTGGGTTTATTATTTAAAGAGTAGATCCGGGCAGATGTTTCCAGAGGTTCTCCTGCCCTCCATCTTGAAACCTGTTACCATGGTCCCAAGATCCCCGAGAGAAAGGAGGTGGAAATGCCTGGGAGCCACCTAGGGCAGCAGGGTAGGATGGGGTTTTGGGGGTGGCGGTATGTTCATTGTACTGTAAAAGTGATCGGGTGGCTATACAGTCATACAGGTTACTTTTACATTAAAACTGATCGCTGGCTGAAAAAAAACAATACCAGGCTCAATTTTTGAACAGCGGTGTTTTGCTCTAACAAAAGATTTTGTATAATTCTTCCTATTTCTGTATTTCTGAAGAGGCATTTTTCATCTGTGAAACACGTTAGAGTTATAACTACAGCCACCGTCCATCTAAAAATAAAGTGTATATTCTATGATACATAGTCAACCAAATAGCAAGGATAACTTGCCACAAATTTGTGGCAGTGTTGAATTGTAAGTCTTGTTAACTTGCTGTATATTTTCAATGGCAAGTTGTACACTTGCAGAACACTTGAAACACAAGTTCTAGTTGACACTTTTCCAACGTGTAGCAAGTTTGCATGGCAAGTCTCTAGCAAGAGCAAAGTTGCAGTGGTGAGTCTACAGCAAGAACTCTGTAAATCATCCCTGTGACCCCCCTGTATAAGTGACTTCTGTGGTGGGATGACTATTTCACAACATAACTGAACCAGAACCTGCAGCAGACTTGCAGAATGTTTGCAAAGAAAGTTGATCTGGAGTCATGCAATGAAATCTTGCTGCAATTGTGCAACACACTTGTGAATCCTGGCAAGTCTAGCAATAGCTTAGAAAGTCAATTTTAAACTTGCAGTTCAGCTGCTTGCTATCTGGGCATTCAATGTAAAACCTAGAATACTAGATCTCAATAGCTGGATGGTAGATGGCATGTATGGGGGACAATTCTCACTGTAAATGTAACAACATTTTTCTTCTCTTTATCGAACATATTTCTTCCTTTAAAAGTCATTTTTAAGGAGCAAAACTTTTAATATAAATATATAAAAGATATGTGATTATATGTCATTGATTGTGATTATAATAAATACTGTATAACATATCGACACCTCAAAAGTCCCACATATGGCAAATGTGTGCTTAGTATCTACTTAATGAAATGTGGTTTCCTGGGATCTAGTAGATCTTTTGAAACTTTCACACATATCATTTTACAGTCCACCTTAAAGTCAATTTTGGGTAGACAGTGGCAGAATAAACAACCCGTGAACTCCTTGTATCTTTCAAGTACGTGAGATTAAGGCTAATGTTTTCCTTCCTCTCCAGCCCATGAGTGGGGTGTCGTTCTTGCTGTTGGACTTTGATTAAAGGTACCAAAGAAAGAGTGAGCTTTCCATGTAGGGTGGACATAATCAATGAAACGCAAACCACAATAGATAGGGCGGCACAGTGGGGTAGTGGTTAGCACTTTCACCTAGCAGCAAAAGGGTCGCTGGTTCTAATCCCACCCATGACACTACCTGCCTGGAGTTTGCATGTTCTCCCTGTGCCTGCGTGTTTCCTCCCACACTCCAAAGACATGCTGGTAGGTTAATTGGATCCTGTATAAAAAAAAAAAAAAAAATTGGCCCTACTATGTATGTATGAATGTGAGTTAGGGACCTTAGATTGTAAGCTCCTTGAGGGCAGGGACTGATGTGAATGTACAATGTATATGTAAAGCGCTGCGTAAATTGACAGCGCTATATAAGTACCTGAAATAAAATAAAATAATAATAATGTTCATTTATTCCATCAGTATCTACATGTTACATGTACCTCAGGTCATTTTCATGAGCCTTTTTTTCCATATTTGGTGAAATATCTAACCCAGCTGATAACACAGCTACCTGCAATCAGTATGGCTAAAGGTATACTTTAAAAATAGAACAGGAGAAGTAATAATATCTTTATGACTACAGAAGTTCATTCAGTGCAACTTCCTTGTTTTTGGCATTAAGCCCTGTAACCTTTGCTTTGTCTTTCATTTGGTTCCTTTATCCTATTTAAGATATGTTTTTTCCGCACGTAACTCCACATTTAAGTACCTTTTCTGGCAGGATTGACACTTATTCACTTGCGCTGCAGTGTGTTTTTAAGGTGCATTTTTGATGCACTTCATAATGTGTTGACATTTCTATCCAAAGCTCTTGCAAGGCACGTCAAAGGACATTACCTTTTTTTTTTGCCAGTGCCTGTCAACGTATTGCATATTGTAAATGTGAACTAGCAACAGAACCAAATGGTGTCAAACTTCTGCGCATATGTAAACATGAGCGGCAAATCACAAAAGTGTCAATGGGGCCATAGTAATAAATTTATTTTCATGACCAGAAGGGAAAAAAAACGTAAAGAGCCTGGTCACATGATTTTGACATGTCCCATCACAGAGTGTTTTTTGAAGAATTATATATACACACTGAAGGAGACTGCAGGCTACACACTACAGCCTTTACTTTTATGAATTACTTGTAAAATGCAGGCGCATTGTGGCATAAATCGCAATGTCCAGCAAATAGTGATATATGCTCTTCAACTTCCTTTAGGTGGAATTTATCTTTAGTAACCAAATGCAATGGAATAATACATACGAGTTTCACTGGTTGTTTACTTTGGAAGGGAATTTTCCTTTAACTTAGTGAATGTGGTGAAAATTCACTTTTCAAAGAATACCCAATCGGGTGTATAAAAATAAAAATAACACTATTTTTGCTTGCACAGGATTGGATGATGAAAGTCCGCACAGCTTCACCTCATTAATTAAATTAGAAGAAAATTCCCTCGCAAAGTGAACAGTTTAGTTACAAGGTACAAACTACTATTATGGATAAAGTGGGTTTTTCTTGTCTCTTTGAATAAAAAAAAAAAAAAAATGCAAGCAATGCATTGTCTTGTAACACAGTAACACGCTGTTCCATAGTTGAACACAAGGTCCCTAAAAAACAAAGGCAAGGCTGTGCAGATACAGAAAATGGCTATCGATAGAGGAGTAAGAATAGGCCCAGTGTTTGGGCAAGGCATTTGTTATTGTTATATAACCATGGCCAGTGTGTTTCAGTGGGTGTTGGGTTCATAGTACAGTATTTGCAAAAGAACTGTGAAGGTATATCTGTACAGCAGTCATTTATTCATTTTTATTGTAAACAATTGCAGAATTCTAACACTGAAAAGACAATATTATTGAACTATGAATTGTCTAGAAGTTTTTTTTTTTTGTTTTTTTTTAACATTATGATCAGACATTTAAAGTATAGCTAACCCTAGAAGAAAATGTAACCTATTGCAGTTTTCCCTTCCTTGACTGTGGAACACACATTCTGTACTAGGGTAACAATGCTTAATTTCTGAACTGTATCTATGGGGGAGTAGAAAGGTGTTAGCACTACAGTACACCGCCCCCTTATGTTTATAACGAGGGGGGGGGGGGAATCTGAAGTTCACAGAAATGAACAGAAAACTGATGGGGATATGGGGATAATAAGTCCAGCACAAGCAGAGAGTAAAGGAAGCCACAAGCTCACTGGATTTCTGTCAGGCTCAACAGTTATTTTTTGCACTTGTTGGACAATTATTAAAAACCCTGTAAATGATATTTTTAACAGACATAAAGAAAACAGGTAAGAAATGTTCATTGTTGGGATATGCACTCTTAATGTTATCCTTCTATATGCCTGTTGGGATATATGCTCTTAATGTTATCCCTGCTATATGGCAATGATCATTTAGAGTATAACTAAAGGAAAAACTTTTTTTAAGTTTTGGATAGAGTGGAGAGGGATTAGAACACCGGTCAGTTTTTATTATGAGCTCTGCCCCCTCTCTATTGATCCTGTTTACCATTATCATTGAAAGTAAAAGTAAGTGAATTTTCCCAAAGTTTGGGTTGTCCCCAGAAAAAGTAATAGTGGGGAAATCTTGCAATGGGTACACTAGTTCTGGTGACTTGGGGGTCCCCAAGGAATTCCCTAGATTTACAGGGATTTCCTCTCACTTCCTGTTTTGCTATGGGACAGGAAGTGAAGGGAAATCTCCGCAATGTGACACAAATGGCGAAAAAAAATCTAACGGGTTATAACCCTTCCTTTCTCTATCCAAAATGCAAGTTTTGCCTATATTTCTAATTTAAGTCCTTTTCCAAAAAAAAAAAACACAACTGCTACAACAGAATAACCACTTTCCTACTGGGCAATTTTATCCCCTTCCTGCCTAGGCCAATTTTCAGCTTTCAGCGCTGTCACACTTTGAATGACAATTGTGCAGACATGCTACACTGTAACCATATGAAATTATACTTTTTTTCACAGAAATAGAGCTTTCTTTTGGTGGGACATGTGTTGGAGGAATTATGTGAATTTCTTCCCTGCAACCAGTGGCTGCAGGAAAGAAATTTGCACCGTGTATGGCCTGCCTTAGTGTATGCCACATCCAATATCTCTGAAATAGAGTGTAGCAGGTTTTCCAGGCAAAATCCCGGACAAGCCCCCAAATGTAGCAGATTTTCCAGGCATTGGGCCTGATGTGGGTCTGCCATGGTTACCAGTGACACCTTCAGCCCATTTAAGCTGAATACCTAAGTGTGAGATTGGAGACAATGACCATTCCGGCATCTTTTGTTTTTGTTTATTTGATTTAATGGGGATGGGAGAAGGGATTGAGTGGAATACTCCTCTGGCTCAACTAGATACAACTTGGGACACTCTGAAGAAAAGATGCCTTTGAGCGCTGTCTTGACGCCGGCTGGATGCCGACCAACACTTGCTGGTGCTTGAAAAGTACTGACTTATTGAACTGTACTTGGACTTGACTTTTGACACTCTGGTTAGCTCCAAAGGTCCTGGACTGTACTGAGAACTGAATCTTGACACTCTGGTTAGCTCAAAAGTCCTGGATACAGCTCCCTCCAGTCCTTCTTGACTGAGGTAGCTCCTTGTAACTGCTTGTGCTGCTGCAACGCTTAACACTGTACACTGCACGCTGTACACTTTAACACTTCAGGGCCCAACCGCTGGCACCCCCTTTACCCTTCAGGGTCCTCTCACTAGGCAACCCCTTTGCACTTCAGGGTCCTTTCACTAGGCACCCCCTCTACACTTCATGGTCCTCTCAGGCAAGCCGCCCGGGACGCCCGATCCTTCTGACAGGAGGAGAGACAGCCATCCTCTCCCTCCTGGGACTCTGCTTCCTGCCAAAGATGCTGCGTGATGCACTCCCCTCAAACTTATATCCACTCCCAGAATCCTCTGCGGTAGAATCTGCCTTTCTGGGGTAGATACAGGCCTGAATGTGCCATTGATTGGGTTTCCTCCACTGCCAATGAGAGCCCTCTCATAGAGCACAGTGGGGAGACTCCCCACTCTCAACAGCCACACCTGGGAGACATGACAGCTCAGCTGAAAATCATGGCCCTGCTGTTAGGCAGCCAAGGCCCACTATACTTTGCCTAGCACCTACCTTGTAGGGTGCTACAAGAATAAAACCCATTGGTAAGGTATTAAGTGTCTTTATATAATGCATGACTAATTAGTAAAACCTGAGAAAATCCTGCGATACTCAATTAAATAACAACAATAATTATCTACTTATCTGTAAAATCTTTGTTTTTTAAAAAGTGTTTTCAGGTACAAATCAAAAAGCCCATTCGATGATGTTGGAAAGACTAATAAGCTAGCTTGAGTTCCAGGAGTCTTCTTTAGCTGGATGTTACTTTTCTGCAGTTTGTTACTTTTAAAAGCAGTGGGGGTTTCAGCACATGGTTGTGGCTTTATAAGATTTCCATAAATGTTGTCACTGGAGCAGTGTAAGAAAAACATTTTTCTGGGGGTTGAAGGATTGTGTGGATTTTCAAGGCATGAAAGCCTAATTCTTGTGGGTCTTTGGTATAAAGTTGACATTTTTTGTCAGAAAGATCAGAAATAGATTCCAGGACTGACTTTAGTCAAAAGTTTTCCCTTCAAGAATGATTTCCAAAGCATCAGTCTGTACTCAACGATATCTAGGCATTGGGTATGAATACTTATTTACCTCTGGAACACCCTTATGGTCTTGATTATGTCCTTTATTCTACTTAAAAGGTCCCTAGTGAGACCTGAGAATGGTCTTTCCGCTGAGGTTTTGTAGCCATAGCTTATCTTCTAAGCTAAAGCTTCCATTCTCCGCTATAGCTTGCATTTCTACAAATCTTTCATGTTTGAAAGGAAGCAGTTTCTTTAGTTTTTTTGAAATTAGGCAACAGTTTCTTTACTTTTTTTTGCAAGCCTGGAAGCTTTGGGGTTAATATACTAAAGGCAAATAGACTGTTCACATTGCAAGTGCAGTTGCACTCTGCAAGGGAATTTGCTCCAGAGAGAAGTAAATGACGTGAAGCTCTGCTGACTTCCATCATCCAATCATGTGCAAGCAAAACAGCTGTTTTTTTTTATATTTCCCTTACATGTGATTGGGTAATTGTTGCAAAGTGAAGCTTCACCTCATTTACTAAGCTGTGGAGCAAATTCCTTAGCAGAGTGCAACTGCACTTGCAAAGTCAACCGTTTGTGTGCATTTAGTAAATCAACCCACAGGTCTTTCACACTTTCTATGGTCTCATTTACAAAGGTGCTGAGGCCCATACATAGTGAATGGGCTGTTTATGTGGCTTCAGCCACAAGTTGCTGTGTGCAGGCAGCCCATGTAAGTGTATGGGGAGACAGCCGTTCATCCAAATGTAACAGCTGTGTGAATGAATGTGAATGACTTGGATAAGACTTTGGCTTTGACCAGTAGTATGGACAACTGTTGCGTTGTATAATATTCAGGTATGAGTTTCATGCAACTTTTTAGGGTTAACATTGAAGTCTATGGCCCTCAAGTTGCATATAACTAAAATAACGCAGTGCCGCATCGCAAAAAATGGCCTGGTCATTAAGGGGGTAAATCCTTCTGGTCCAGAAGTGGTTAAATGTATTTTTAAATGCAAACAATGTAAACATGAATAGGACCAGGTTTCCCCTTTTTTGCAGTTTCTGTATAGCAGAGCTGGAGTGTTAGAGGAAGAAGCAGTAAAAGTGCCAATCAGTTCACGTGCTAATAAGAAGAAAAATCAGAAACATAGAGAGATGAAATCATCATTGTGACACTTCTCATTTCAATGCCCATTAACAGGCTGGGGCAGTTCCAAGACAACCTGGGCTCAGAGGAAAAGGATTGAATAATGGTGGCATTAGACTGAAACATCTGGGGGCAGAAAAAAATAGTGAAAGCAAACTCTTTGGATTGAAAGTTAATAATGCAACAGCAGCTGGTTTTGGTAATTCATCTTTTCTGTTTTAGTGAGTTTAAAGGAGTTGTAAAGGCAGAAGGTTTTTTTATCTTTTATTATACAGGATTTATATAGCGCCAACAGTTTGCGCAGCGCTTTACAATGTGAGGGAAGACAATACAGTTACAATACAGTTCAAAACAGGAGGAACTAGAGGGCCCTGCTCGTTAGAGCTTACAATCTAGAAGCTCTATGCATTAAGATAAAAAGCCTTCTTTGTGCAGCAGCCTTCCCAGTACCCCCTAATACTTACCTGAGCCCCACCTCTGTTCAGCGATGTCCACGAGTCTCTTGGCCTTCCGGGACTCTCCCTCCTGATTGGCTAAGAAACAGCAGTGGCACCATTTGCTCCCGCGGCTGTCAAAGTCATTTAGCCAATCAGGAGAGAGAGGGGGCAGGGCCGAACCGCAGCTCCGTATCTGAATATACACACGGGAGCTGCAGCTCGGCTCGGGTGCCTCCATAGCAAGATGCTTGCTGTGGGGGCACATGACAGGAGGGAGGGGCTAGGAGCACAGAAGAGGGGACTCGAGAAGAGAAGGATCCGGGGTGCCCTGTGCAAAACCAACTGCACAGAGGAGGTAAGTATAACATGTTGGTTAAAAAAAAAAAAAACAAAAAAAAAACAAGACTTTATAATCACTTTAATAAAGAGATTATACAACCCTTCATGTGTTAGTTCTTTTTCTGACACTTCAGTAGAGCAATGGGAGAATGATCTAAATGATATGACAAGTAGTTGTTAGAACATTCCAACTTCAGCAGTTGGGGTTTAGGCTTTGGTACAGTGTACGACTGAGTAGGCAGCAGAAGGAAAATGGGGTCTAGTGGCTCCGCTCCAGATTTGGGATCCCATTCCATACAGTAATCTTTCCAGTGCCACAAGAGTGTCAGTCATGAATTATTTCTAAGAGGGAGCAGAAAGTGCAGATAGCTTCAAATGTTATTAGTGAAGTTTGAATCCATAAAAGAAAAGGGAAAAAGTTGGAAATCCGCTCTCATATCAACCCAGACCCCATACCACTCTCACCCTCACCCTCTCTTTTAAAAAGGGGACTGTATGTAACATATCAATGGGCATCAGACCCTCTCAAACCTCTCCTGCTTGTCCCTGAGGCCCTATTCACATTATGAAGTGCAACATCAGGCATCGCACATATGCATTTTTTTTGCGTGTTGTCGTAAAAGGCCCCTTTCACATGGGCTTTCCGATCAGGTCCACCTGTCAGTTTCTTCAGGCAGACCTGATCGGATGCTCCATGTACCTCTATAGAGCAGCGAATGTCAGCAGTGACATCTCCGCTGACACCTGCTGCTCTCCGATCTGATGTGTTCCGCAAAATTCAGATGGATGGTAACCCTATTTTTCATCTTTCTGGAGGATTGGTTTGGATAAAAACAGACAAGCGGTCCATTTTCATCTGATCTCCCATAGAGGACAGGTCTGTCTCTGCAAAATAAGGAGGAGACAGAGCTGTCATCCACCTGCTCAGCGGGGATGGGCAGATTAAACCCCGCTGAGCAAAACGGAGTCTGCTGGGCAGAAAGCCCATGTGAAAGGACCCTTGCATAGATAGGGCAGCGTGTTAATTTCAATGGGCTGTCCTGTGGATGACGAACACAATAAACAAGCTTATGCACTGTGTGGTTTTTCATGTGAAAAAACACGCACCTGTTTGCCACTTTTGGGGTGCCATCAGCAAAGTATGCTTCTACAAATGCAGCACTCATTTTTTGCAAGGTTCTTAACCACTTCAGCTCCGAAAGGTTTTACCCCCTTGATGACCAGGCCATTGTTTGCGAAATGGCACTATGTTGCTTTTACTGACAGTTGCACAATTGTACAACATTGTACCCTAAAAAAAATCAATGTCCCGTTTTTCCCAAAAATAGAGTTTCCTTTTTGTGGTATTTGATCACCTCTGCAATTTCTATTTTTTGCGTTATAAACAAAAAAAGTCAGACAATTTAAAAAAATTGTAAAAATCGAATTTCTTTATCCGTTTAGGCCAATTTGTATTCTGCTACATATTTCTGGTAAAAAAAATTCCAAAATTGCAAAAGTTATAGCGTTTACAAACTATGGGATATAATTATGAACTTTTTATTTTTTTATTGGGTTTTTTTTAGTAATAGCGGCGATCAGCGATTTTTCAGTGAGACTGTGACATTGCGGCGGAGAAGTCTGACACTCCCGTGACACTTTTTGTGGACCAGTGGCACCAATACAGTGATCAGTGCTAAAAATATGCACTGTTACTGTATAAATATGTAAGACCTCATCTGGAATATGCAGTTCAGTTTTGGGCACCAGTTCTTAAAAAGGATATTGGGGAACTGGAGAAAGTGCAGAGAAGGGCAACCAAACTGATAAGAAGCATGGAGGACCTCAGCTATGAGAAAAGATTAGAGGAACTGAATTTATTCTCTCTTGAGAAGAGGAGATTAAGGGGGGATATGATCAACATGTATAAATACATAAGGGGTCCATATAGTGAACTTGGGTTTGAGTTGTTCACTTTAAGGTCAACACAGAGGACAAGGGGGCACTCTTTACGTCTATAGGAAAACAGATTTCGTCTCCAAATACGAAAAGGTTTCTTCACCAGAAGAGCTGTGAAAATGTGGAATAGACTCCCTCCAGAGATGGTTCTGGCTGGCTCACTAGATTGCTTTAAAAAATGCCTGGCTTCTTTCCTAGGTGTACTTAATATAAATGGGTACTAAATTTTTTTTTAGGTAAAGTAGATCCAGGCAATATCCGATTGCCTCTCGGGGGATCAAGAAGGAATTTTTTTCCCCTGCTGTAGCAAATTGGATCATGCTTTGCTGGGGTTTATTTCCGCCTTCCTCTGGATCAACAGCGGGTATAGGATTGTGTATATGGGATTGTATGGTAGGGTTTTCAATACTGGTTTTTTTTTTTTTTTTTTTTTTTTATGGTTGAACCGGATGGACTTGTGTCTTTTTTCAACCTGACTAACTATGTAAATGACACTGGCATTGAAGGGGTTAACATCAGGGGTGATCAGGGGTTAAGTGTGCTCCTAGGGAGTACTTTCTAACTGTAGGGAGAATGGACTGGCTGCAGGAAGAGAGATCTGTGTTCCTTGTTAATAGGAACACAAAATCCCTCCCTTCCTGTCTGACAGAATGGCGGTCCGCCTTGTTTACATAGGCAGACCAGACCGCAGTTCTGTCATTCTTCTGAAAGATCGTGGGTGGCCGGCAGCCATCTGGTGGCGCGCACGGTCCCCCTAGAGCCCTTTTACAAAATCATGTACAGGTCAGTGATTTTGCACTTAAGTGCCGCCCTTCCATAGTAAATGTACGTGGGGCGGTCCTTAAGTGGTTAAACATGCACAAAGCTGCGTGATTTTGCATGCGTTCATGCACTGCTGTATTGTGAATAGTTATTTTATCTTAGAATGTGCTATTCACTGTTTATCTTATTTTTGGCTGGAGTTTTGATTTTATAGTGGAGGCCACAGCCCTGAAATCATGTGTGAGATTTGTTATACCTAGTCTAATGTCCCTAATTTGGCTGTAGTAGATCATGTTACTCGGCTTGCTTATCAAAACACAGATTTTTCCCGACTTTGAATACAACAAGGGCTTCTCCATAAGAGGCAGTAAAATTACAGCATTACCACACAGCATGAAAAAATAATAACTGACTTGATAGCAGGGGAGGGAGGAATAAGTGAAGTCAAGTAGAAAAATATACAGAGACAAGTTAAACAAGGCAGAGGAGCTAAATGTAAGGCAAGGATGAAAATAAGACAGCTCTGAGTCAGCCATCAGGGCTTTAACTTTCATTTTTATGTGGCTGATGGAAATCATGAATAAATTCACACTTTGATCTGCAATTTAAAATACACCAAATGTAACCACCGCTACCCTGATATTCTTCTGGGTGTTTCCCAGCATGAAACTTAAAGCTGAACTTACGGCAAATATAAATACACAAATGAATGCAGCTATGTATAAATTTTTAATTTTTTATATTCTATATTTATAAATTATAAAATATATCATTACATGTTTTCTTTTTAATTCCGCTACTGCAGGGGCCTCTATTTGACCTGTTATTAGCCTCCTACAATCCCCCCTGTAGAAGACTGGGAAAGGGATAGATGGGCAATTTTTCTAATTTCTTTACTGAAATCATACTGGGATGCTGAAAGAGCTAGGAAGGGTATGCTGCTATCACTAGCTTATCATGGCTTATCTATTCCATTCACAGACTACATCGAATTCCGGACCCGAATGTATTACTTTGTTACATACCATATACTCCAGAGTCCATCCCGACTATAAAGCTTTAAATCCAATCCTATTCATATTCATAGTTACACTAGACAAAGATGCCCTTTATCTCCCCTCTTATTTATTATAGCTATCAAAACTTTAGCTATGGTTTTTGTGGGCAGATCCTAATGTACAGGGCACCATTCATGGAGAGACACACCACAAGCACGCTCTTTTTGCAGGTAATTTACTAATTATTACCTTTTCAGTCACAACGTGATTAAAAACCTTAAAAGAACTTGGTGTTATATCAGGACTCAGGCGTAATCCTATCAAATTGTAGGCATCCCAACCTGCAAAAATTGATTTCAGGGAGGTCGCACTCCGCGCCGCCGCCCCCTGCACTAATTTAACACAACTAGAGGATGATCAAATGACATGAAATCACTATACTGATGTGAATGTACAAAGTATATGTAAAGCGCTGCGTAAATTGACAGCGCTATATAAGTACCTGAAATAATAATAATGTTCAATAAAAATGTTCTACATTTTCAGTGCTGTTTTATAGCTAGTATAGCTGCGATTTTTTGCGGGACTGCAACATTGCGGCGGACAGATGGGACCCCTAACTGACATCTTTTACACTTTTAGGGGGGACCAGTGACATTACTACAGTAATCAGTACAAAAAATATGCACTGTTACTGTAATAATGACATTGGCAGGGAAGGAGTTAACATTATGGGTGATCAAGGGGTTAAACGTGAGCCTAGGGGAGTGATTCTAACTGTGGGGGGCGTGGCTTCTGAAATGACCATAGAGACCTGTGATCCAATATAAAAGGATCACAGGGGCTCTATGATCATTTCAGGGAGAAGAACGGTCGGCTGTGTTTACAACAGCTGACCATTCTTCTCTCTCAGCGGGGAGCGATCACGGGTGTCAGGCGGCAGTTGGAGCCACCTGCCTGCTGCGTCGGCTTCCCCGCAGATGAGCGGGGCAGGAGCGAGCCGTTGGCAGTGCACGCTCGCCCCCTAGCCTCCCGAGAGTGAGCGCCATACATGTACGGCGATTTGCCTGGGAGCAGCTGCCTGCCGCAGTACATCTACAGTGAGCGGTCATAAACTGGTTAAAGCGGAGTTCCGGGCACAAAATCTATATTTTTTTTGTGCCCGTCCGCTTCTACACCTTCACCTGAAAAGGAATTGGATAGTTAGTTTTTTTTTTTTTATTTACTCACCTTGTAATTGAAGATCGAAGATACTCACCTAGTCTTCACTTCCTCCCTCTGTGCCGAGGCTCAATCGTCTCTTCCGGGCTTGCACTGATTCCTGGGAGCTGAACGTCATCGCTTCCAGGAATCAATGCGACGGCACCGGCCCCGCTCGTCACTTCCGGGCGACGCCGCATTCCCCTGCTAAACAGGTTCTGGGCATGCCCAGAAGCTGTGGAGGAATGCGGCGCCGCACCGGAAGTGACGAGAGGGGCCGGTGCAGGCGCATTCTGGGAGAAGAAGACGCCGAAGAGGACCGCGCAGGCTTCAGCTGCCCACAAGAGAGATGGAAACGCTGTGGAAGAAATTTTATAAGTGAGTATTTCTTCTAAAAGGTAAGTGCGAACCGGGACAGATCAGAGGCTAGCCATTGTGGAATGTACTAGCCCTGACTGTCCCGGGGGTATGTTTGTTAAAAAATGACTTCTGTGCCCGGAACTCCACTTTAAGGTAAGTAAGGTATTTAGTGGTGGATTATAATCAGCAGCTGTCTCTAAGAAGGCACACGGTGATGGTAGAAAACGTTCTACATTTTCAGTGCTGTTTTATAGCTGGTAAATTTCATACTTTAGACTTTTTCTAGAAGGAGGTCATCAGTGACCGCCTTTGAATTCTGCATAGGAAAGGTTTTCCTTTTGATATAAAGGTCTAACTATACATTTTGATCTGTATGGTGTGACACGATGCTACTTGCTATTAAATTTTATGTTTTTATATCTTTTGTACCAATACTTTATACTACGATGAGCTGTATTGTTCCTTGGCAAATCTTTAATAAAATGCTTTCTGTTAAAGAAAAAAAAAGAAATCTCAAAATCCTTTGAGATACACAATACTTATGAATGCTCCGTGTACTTGCAGTATTTCCATATTCTCTGTCAACATCATAGATTATAATGATCATATGATACAAATACTAATTTGTAGAATATGTCACTGCATAAGGTCCAACTCAAACACTGCTCTCCAAGTCCTTCAGGAATGCTACACAAACTAATGTCAAAAAGTCAAAAGAAATACAAACCTCTGTGTATTCCGACCCTAAGGGCCCATTCACACTATTGCACTGCTTTATTAGGCGAATTGATGCAATGCTGTTTATTCTGGCTTCTGTGGTGCCAGAATGAATGACACCTCCTCATACTGCCAGCAGTGCTCATCCACAGATGCTACATGCACCTTTTTTAATGTTTGGGAGCTCACAACATACACGCTACTGGGCAGAATAACATTTGTATGTACTCTAATGGTGTGAAGGGTTCCTTAAGTCTTATCAAATTAAGCTGGTGGGGGGGCCATAAACAGTCTGGGGCCCATTGTACAACAAATCCATTTCTGCTTGAAGGTGTTCTTTAAGATAAAAAAAAATTAAATAAAAAAATGGTAAAACTACCAATTAGATATAGTCACTAGTATTTATAGTATCTAGTGTCAAAATTTCTTGGTGCAGATTTTTTGGCATGTTGAGATTCAGCAAAAACAATTTTTAAAGTTACATCAGAGCTGATATTGGTGTTGTAGATGAATTTATAATGATTAGGTTCAAGTTTTAGGTAAGGAGGTAGATTGCATTTAAGCTTGGGTTTAGTGGTAATTTCAGTTTAAGGATTCAGTTTAGCAGTAGGTTCAGATAAGCACTGGACATATAAGGTAGTATAAGTGTTACAATTAGGGGTTAGGTTGAAGTCCAACTCCAGCTTTAGGGCTTTCCCAGTCCAGGTTAAGTAAACATTTTTAAAAAGCATTACTTACCCCCTCTATGCTCAAGTACTGCCCTCCACTGCTGACCAGTGGTACATTTCAAGGTTTCCAGTATAATTTAATCCATGTCCTATAAACCTAGTCCTAGGCCAGTGATGGTGAACCTTGGAACCCCAGATGTTTTGGAAATACATTTCCCATGATGCTCATGCATTTTGCAGTGTAGTTGAGCATCATGGGAAATGTATTTCCAAAACATCTGGGGTTCCAAGGTTCGCCATCACTGTCCTAGGCCATCATAGACGCACCCTCCAGGGTTTGTCATCATGCAGCATAAACTCATGGGGTAATGCAGCAAAGAACTGCACTCGCATGTCACAACAGGAGTGCTGGTTTCTGCAGCATTAAGGACTGCTCACCACCAATGCTCGGAGGAAGCACTATACTCTTCATGTGACCAGCCAAATGGTTTAGGGTTTAGGTTGGGAATTTTGAATAATGTGATTTTTTTTTTTTTTTTTGGGAGGGGGGGGGGGATTATACTTTTTTGAATATGATAAATTATTTGGTACCAAAGCTGATCTGACCAGTAAAACCACACAGATTTTATCAAGCCAACAATGAACTGGTGCCATTGATATCAGTCAGCTTGGTTATAAAACCCTCTGTTCGCTTCTGTTTTGTATCTTCAAATCTATCTGCACTTATGGCTTCCTGTCTGAAACTGAATTGCCTTTTATCACTTAAAAAGACGTTTACAAGCCCTGGGAACAAGATTTTGATTGACAAATGCTTTGTGGTAAATGCTCCAATCCTATACAGCAATTTGGATACCTTCTATAACTGTTTTAGTTCCAGACTAGAGATGTAATCATTGTAAAATACACTGTTTGCCAATCTCAGCTGTCAGTGTTTAGCTTAGTGTTTAGCTTTGTAAAAAGATTTTCATTACGAGTGATTGGTAAGAAGAACTTCATACTAAAAACAAAAACTTTTCTATAATTTAAAAAGAAGATAAAGCGAGGAATGTTTAGAAATGTCTGTTTTGTTGCTGTCTTTGTTCTGTGTAGAAGATTTGACCACATTTTCGATCCTGAAAAAACAGGGGGACGTTAAAAGAAATTATTCCTATGGATAAGCCATACTTCAAGGGAATGCTGGAGACCACTATGAGTACAGCTACTCACGGGAATGAATAGGGCTGCAGTGTACACAAGCATGTACCCATGGAAAGATCGCTATATCAGTGAGGAAATTAAATATTATCTCAGATTGAGGGATTTTTAAAATGACAACTTCACAAAAGGTAAAGTACTTGTTAAACCCCTTGGAGCCAATGCCCTCTTCTGACACTTGTTGCTTACAAGTTAAAATCTGTATTTTTTGCTAGAAAATTACTTAGAACTAGTGATTGACCGATTATCGGCAAAGCTGATATATCGGGGGGCGATATGCACTTTCCCCGATATATTGGAATCGGCCCGGAGGTTACCGATATTGCTGATATTTTGGGAAAGTGCTTGTACCGGAGTGATGCCTGCAGCTACAGGGATCACCCTGGTACCGACGTCCATAGCCGAGGGTCGGCTGTCTTGTAATGACAACCGATGCGGCTGAGAAGCCGCTCGGCTGTCATTACAAGGAGCGGGAGGGGACGTCCCCCCCCTCCGCCTTCTGCGGCTTGTCCGTCCCACCAGTGGGCAACCAGCCTGCACGGCCGCCGAAGGCCAGATTAAAGCCGCATTCGGCTGTGGTCTACATGCAAAAAAACGGAAGAGATGTCATGACATCACTTTCAGGTACTGGCGCCAGATTAAAAAAAAATTACAGCATTCAAAACAGCCAAACTTGGCAATTTGAATGCTTTTAAGTGCGGAGGAGGGGTTTGGGGGTCTTTTAGACCCCCAGATCCCTCCACAAGAGTACCTGTCAAGAAAAATAAAATGTTTTTTAAATGTACAAAAATATTGGCACATATCGGCCGATACCGATATGCATTTGCCAAAATATCGGTATCGGCAAACCGATCGGTCAATCATATATATAGTGCCTTGCAAAAGTATTCCCCCCCCCCCCCCCTGGCATTTTTCGTGTTTTGTTGCCTCACAACCTGGAATTAACATGGATTGTTTGAGGATTTGCATAATTTAATTTACAGAACATGCCCACATCTTTGAAGATGTTTTTTTTTTTATTGTGAAGCAAAGAAGTAATAGGACAAAATAACAGAAAAAGTCAATGTGCATAACTATTCACCCCCTAAAGTCAATAGTTTGTTGAGCCACCTTTTGCGGCAATCACAGCTCCAAGTCGCTTTGGATAGGTCTCTATGAACTTGCCACATCTTAACACTGGGATTTTTGCCCATTCCTCCCTGCAAAACTGCTCCAGCTCCTTCAAGTTGGATGGTTTGCGCTTGTGAACAGCAATCTTTAAGTCTGACCACAGATTTTCTATTGGATTGAGGTCTGGGTTTTGACTAGGCCATTCCAACACATTTACATGTTTCCCTTTAAACCACTCAAGTGTTGCTTTAGCAGTGTGTTTGGGGTCATTGTCCTGTTGGAAGGTGAACCTCCGTCCTAGCCTCAAATCACACACAGAGTGGTACAGGTTTTGCTCAAGAATATCCCTGTATTTAGCACCATCCATCTTTCCCTCAACCCTGACCAGTTTCCCAGTCCCGGCTGCTGAAAAACTTCCTCACAGCATGCTGCCACCATCATGTTTCACTGTGGGGATGGTGTTCTTTGAGTGATGTGATGTGATGTGTTGGGTTTGCGCCAAACATAGCGTTTTCTTTGATGGCCGAAAAAGTTAAATTTTGGTCTCATCAGACCAGAGCACCTTCCTCCATACATTTTGGGAGTCTCCCACATGCCTTTTCGCAAATTCAAAACGTGCCATTTTGTTTTTTACTGAAAGTAATGGCTTTCTTCTGGCCTCTCTGCCATAAAGCCCAACTCTATGGAGCGTACGGCTTATTGTTGTCCTATGTACAGATACTTCAGTCTCTGCTGTGTAACTCTGCAGCTCCTCCAGGGTTACCTTAGGTCTCTGTGCTGCCTCTCTGATTAATGCCCGGTCCATGAGTTTTGGTGGGCGGCTGTCTCTTGGCAGGTTTGCTGTTGTGCCATGTTCTTTCCATTTGTTTATGATAGATTTGATGGTGCTCCTGGGGATCATCAAAGATTTGGATATTTTTTTATAACCTAACCCTGACTTGTACTTCTCAGCAACATTGTCCCTTACTTGTTTGGAGAGTTCCTTGGTCTTCATGGCAGTGTTTGGTTAGTGGTGCCTCTTGCTTAGGTGTTGCAGCCTCTGGGGCCTTTTAAAAAAGGTGTGTGTATGTAATGACAGATTATGTGACACTTAGATTGCACACAGGTGGACATCATTTCACTAATTATGTGACTTCTGAAGGCAATTGGTTGCACCAGAATTTTTATGGGCTTCATAACAAAGGGTGTGAAGACATACACACATGACAATTTTCTGTTTTCTATTTCTAAAAAATAGTTTTATGTACTGTATGTATTTTTCTCATTTCACTTCACTAATTTAGATTATTGTGTTCTGATCCATCACAAACAATTCAGATTAACAAAACATTGAACTTAAGGCTGTAATGTGACAAAATAGGTAAAAAGTCAAGGGGTGAATACTTTTGCAAGGCACTGTAAGCCATCAGTAGCAGATTGTTTAAGACCTGTAAGTTGCAAGGTGGGGTTTTCATGGATTGGACTTGCATTTCCAGCACATCCCACAGATGCTCGATGAGATAAAAGATTTGCAGAACTTGGAGGCCAAATCAACACCTTGAACTCATTGTGTTCCTTAAACCATTTTTAGAATTTTTTTGCAGTGTGGCGGGGTGCATTATCCTGATAAAAGAGACTACTGTCATCAGGGAGTAAAGTTTCCATGAAAAGGTGTGTTTGTTTAGCAACCATGTTTAGGTAGATGGTTTGTGCTGGACCCCAGGTTTCCAAGCAAAACATTACCCAGAGCTTCAAACTGCCTCTGCTGGCTTGGCTTTTTCCCATTGTGCATCCTGGTACCATAGCTTCCCTAGTTAAAGAGGAAGTAAACCCTCCTCTGCAACTTTTACCTATAGGTAAGCCTATGATAAGGCTTACCTATAGGTACTGTAAATATCTCCTAAACATGTACCGTTTAGGAGATATTTACCTTACATGCAGCCAGTGACGTCACTGCGCATGCGCTCTGAAGGAACGGCCGCTGGTGGCGTTCCTTCAGAGTCCCGTGCCGTGACCGTCGGCTCCCGCGCGCTTGCGCGGGAGTGACGTCACCGCGACTCCGGCCAATCAGATGGCCGGATGCCGCGATCCCGGAAGACGGGCGACTGGACATGTCGCCCGTCATGCAGGTAAGCGGGCGGCACGGCAGGGGCTCGTTCTAAGGTAAGTATTTCATAATGAGCTAATATGCATGCATACTAGCTCATTGTGTTTCTCTTTCAGGTTGCAAAAAAAAAAAAAAATATATGGGTTTACAACCTCTTTAAGCAATGCATATGCTCCCAGTCTGATAAAAACGAATTTATGCAGCGCTAGCTCAAATAAAGTGTTAAGTGCTGTGATATAAATACAATAATCAATATTTTATAAAGTGCACACTGTATGATCAAATGTAAAAAAGTGCTAAGTGCTTAAAAATATCTAAGCAATAACAAATAAATATATATAATAGTGCACAATAAACAAATAGGTGGTTAGAAATAGTCCAAATAAATATTCCGTGCTTGAAAAGAGTCCTTATAGTGATCCAATTAAAGTGCCAAGGTGCCAAATAATTAAGGTGCTTGCAGAGTGATATGGTGCCCCTCAAGGTTCCCCACTCACCAGATTGCAGATAATCATAGACCTTCAAAATTATTGCACATTGCCCGGGATCTTTACAGGACCAGAACTTCTCCTATGTAGCCTTGATACTCGAGGGGTGGTAACCGTTCATGGCACAGAAAAAGAACACATCCTCGAAGTCCGCAGGAATTATGGCAGTTTCTAACCACCTATTTGTTTATTGTGCACTATTATATATATTTATTTGTTATTGCTCAGATATTTTTAAGCACTTAGCACTTTTTTACATTTGATCATACAGTGTGCACTTTATAAAATATTGATTATTGTATTTATATCACAGCACTTAACACTTTATTTGAGCTAGCGCTGCATAAATTCGTTTTTATCATATTTTCCTAAGACTTTCTTAGTGTCTGCAGCAGCTGCCCATTATTGCATTCATTCTTATTTAAATTTTCACGTTGTGTAGCGCGGGTTTAATTTTTGTTTTTCACATGCTCCCAGTCTGCCTAAAGCAGTAAAAGAAAATGAGATCCATCAGCCCAGGCCACCTTCTTTCATTCGTCTATGGTCCAGTTCTGATGCTCATGGGCCTATTGTAAGCAATTTTTGCTGTGGACAGTCTGCAACCAGTCTGTGACTTTGCAGGCCCCATGCACAACAAAATGCTGGGGCCTGCGTTGGCTTGGGCCAATGCAACTATGTATATACCATACCTGGTCAATGCCTCTGGAAGTCGGTAATCACTAAAGTAGACACCGCTACTCCAGTGATCTCCCCTTGCTTCCAGGACCTGTAATGAGCAGCCAGCCTGCTGCATTGTGGACACAGGAGGATGGCCACTTGGCATGGGCACCAGATTTTCGAGTTGGTGAGGCAGAGTGGTGACAAAACTGGAAGTGGGGCAGTGACGAAACTGCCCCTGGAAACTGAAATTTCAGCTTCCAGGGGCTTCGGCCCGATATGGTATTTACATTGGCCCAAGCTGGACCTATGTAACTATGTATAAAATATCCATACAAACCCAAAAATATTCATTAAAACCCAACTCCAGGCAATTTTCTTTCCCCATGCAGTGGGGCTGTGCCCGTACTGCATGAGTCAACTGCTCTTTTTTTCCAGGGGTAAGCAGGAAATTTATACTCACCTGCTCCACCGATCCTCTGGAAAAATCGTGCTCCCCCACAGCCTAGTGGTGGAGTGTTCCCTATCTATGGAGCGTGCTGACATCAGGAACAGTCCATTTTCAAAACTGCTGGAGCACGGAAGGCAGGAGCTGCTAAGGGACAGCTCTTGTGCAGGGAGGAGCAGCAGGTCAGGTAAGTATATCTCTGCTGTTCTCTCCCCTAGAACAAAATGAGCAGTTAGCCCATGCATCGGAAAAAAAAAAAATTTTTAATGTTTAAAAATTATTTGGTAACTAAAGTGTATATGCACATGGTGGCAGCCATATTTGCTCATTAAAATCACAGGTTCTGTTTCCAACCCTGCACAGTGGTTGTGCGTTACTGCTCCACTAACATTGCAAGTGGATATTCTGTAAATCTTTGTTTATAACAATAAAAAAAAAAAAATTAGGTAAGAGAAAGCATAAGTATGTGTCACCTTAAAAATGAAATAACCCAGAATAATTGCACACTGGAAATGTACTTTACTTTCCCTTTAAATGATTTACCCTGCATGAGAGATCCAACCTCCCAGTCCTGTATGCAAGAGCCATGTAATTTATATGAAGAATGATCTCAGAGTAATTAATAGACCCCAAACTGTGGCTGGACAACTAGCATGTGCCGTTCAGCAGATGATATCATCTTGTGATCAGCAGAGGGGATGACTCATTCCATAGCATTTTTTTTTTTTTTTTTTTTTTTTTTTTTTTTTATTGTTTGTTTTTGCATTGTTTTCTGAGACATCTTTGAAGAGCAATTTACAAGCCACATCCATCTGTGTTTCCAGTTATAGGATTACTGCAATATCAAGCAGGTCCTGGACATGAGAGCTCACTAGATGAGGTTAATGACTGCAATACAGTAGCCAGGCCTTGAATTAGATCAGCTACTTTCTATTAGAGCAGACATTTGATTCCTAGGGCTGTACACGATGACCTCCAGATA
The DNA here is from genome assembly GCF_965119305.1 of Pelophylax lessonae. Classification (NCBI taxonomy): domain Eukaryota; kingdom Metazoa; phylum Chordata; class Amphibia; order Anura; family Ranidae; genus Pelophylax; species Pelophylax lessonae. The sequence goes on from NC_138773.1 coordinate 96,696,904, forward strand.
CACAGATAGCAAATACAACATTAAGATCTTTTTAAACGGCTGCATGCATGGAAATCTATATATAAGAAACTCTTACTATTAAAGTGCACACACCCAGAAATATTAATGGGAAGGGACAGTAAATTTTGAATTTCATGGTCATAAAAAAAAGATCATCTAACATTTCTTCATACACTATAATAAAATTTTAGTAGCTCATTAGGACTGAACATTATTTAAAGAATACAAATGACATATATTGTGAAGCTGGGGGTTATCTGGGTATTTACAGTGCATCCAGAAAGTATTCACACATAACTTTTTCCACATTTTAGGTTACAGCCCTATTCCAAAATGGATTAAATTCCTTTTTTTTCTTCAAAATTCTACAAAGAATACCCCATAATGACAAGGTCAAAGAAGTTTGTTTGAAACCTGCAAATTTATTAAAAATAAAAAACGAAAAAAATCACATGTACATTAGTATTCACAGCCTTTGCCATGACACTCAAATTTGAGCTCAAGTACATCTTGTTTCCACTGATCATCCTTGAGATGTTTCTACAACTTGATTGGAGTCCACCTGTGATAAATACAGTTGATTGAACATGATTTGGAAAGGCACACACCTGTCTATATAAGGTCCTACAGTTAACAGTGCATGTCAGAGCACAAACCAAGCCATGAAGTCCAAGGAATTGTCTGTAGACCTCTGAGACAGTATTGTATTGAGGCACAGATCTGGGGAAGGGTACAGAAATGTTATACAGCACTGAAAGTCCCAATAAGCACAGTGGCCTCCATCATCTGTAAATGGAAGAAGTTTGGAACCACCAGGACTATTCCTAGAGCGGGCCGCCCGGCCAAACTGAGCGATTGGGGGGAAGGGCCTTTGTCAGGTGACCTGATGGTCACTCTGACAGAGCTCCAGTGTTTCTCTGTGCAGAGAGGAGAACCTTCCAGAAGAACAACCATCTCTGCAGCACTCCACCAATCAGGCCTGTAGGGTAGAGTGGCCAGACGGAAGCCACTCCTCAGTAAAAGGCACATGATTGTCTGCCTGGTGTTTGCCAAAAGGCTCCTGGGGGACTAGTCAGGATGAAGGTAAAGATAAATGCAGCAATGTACAGAGACATCCTTGATGAAAACCTGCTCATGAGCGTGCCGTACTTCAGACTGGGGCTAAGGTTCAGCTTCCAACAGGACAACGACCCTAAGCACACAGCCAAGCTAACAAAGGAGTGGCTATGGGACAACACTGGGAATGTCCTTGAGTATCCCAGCCAGAACCCAGACTTGAACCCGATTTAAACATCTCTGGAAAGATCTGAAAATTGCTGTGCACTGACGCTCCCCATCCAACCTGAGGTCCTGCAAAGAAGCTTGAAAGAACTGTGAATGGCCAGGCAGCTAAGTAAAGTGAAGACCAGTCATATGCATGTCTACATTTAAATGCAGCCAGTAGTTAGGCTTTAAAGTGGCCCTGTAGTCTGTCTACAGCCGCTAAACCTTCCAGATCGTAGGCACAATAACATGGCAGATGTGACATAAAGTCCTATATCCAAGAACAGAAATACAATTTATTGCAGATCACAAGAAATCAGATTGGAGAAGTTTGTTAGTGTTTACATATAAGCCTCTTGGACCTAGGGATAGGTTGTTTAGGCACTGAATGCTCTCACATAAGGAGGGGTGCATGTGTGTCAACTCAGTAATTAACTTTTCACCTACTATGTGGGTATCTTATTTTATCAGCTTTGGAAAGCATACAGAGTCGCATAATTCTTAACAGCTTATTTTAAAGTGGTTGTAAGCCCTTACATATACTCACTCAAGTGACTGGCCTCATGTGATATACAGAGATTAAGCAAATCCTCCTACATGGATTATGCCTTTTTATCTGCAGCTGTCTCTTCTTTACAGACGTTCAAAGTGCACAGTATACATAGTGTTTCTGAGCTTCAGGTAGGGGCAGGGATCTGACATCATATGCTGCACAGCACAGAGGAGAGCTATGTGTAATCTGAAACCTGAGTGGAGGGAATGGACACACCCCCTCTACATAGTCTCATACAGAAACATGCACACCTAAGGTTGTCAATCACCTGCTGTGTGTTGGGGACGGGCCGTATGCTTTGTGTCGGGACTTGGGATAAATGATCAGAAGTGACTCATGCAGATAGCACAGGGAGGAGAGAAAAGCTAGAAATCCCACTGCTTTGGATTGAGGCAAGTACACACTATAGAAAGATATATTTTGTTAATTTTTCATTTCAGAAGTTTACAACCACATTAAAAGGCAGTACAAAAAATAATCATAATTAGTGAAGGATAATTGCTGGCTGGCTGCTCGATTGCCAAATAGCTGTAAAAGATAGGCCATTTTACTTATTGCTTAGTGCCTTAAAGAGCCATGTAGGGCAAATTTACAGTGTTTCAGCAGAGGTTCCCCTAGCCCTTAACACTCGCCCGCACTCTTGAATTGTTCCTTCCACCATTGCAGCTGGTACCAAAATCAGCAGGGACCTGGGTTAAGTGAGATCACTCCCTTAGTCTTTTAGCAGTGCTTGGGCCTAGCAAATAGCTGCTTGGCCTGTCAATGAAGGGCAGGTCTCATGCATCCCATACTTGGAAGTGCCAAGTATGGTCATGGACTGTGATAGAAGGAGTGCAGGCAAAGTGAGTATAAGAGGGATAGGAGCCACTTGAAATCACACTTCCAATTTGCCCATTTTCATGCTTTTTTTAAAAACCGGACATGCTCTCATTGATGAAAACAAGCACTTTAAAAACAAGCACTTTTTATTACATAATATTTAATACAATATGTTCTACCTTGGTCTAATATAGCCAGACATACAGCTGCTGTTGTAGCTATTATCCCAGTACAGCCACTTCAACCCAAGGACATACATCTACATCCTAAGGGGCCTGAAGTGGTTAAACAATTGTACATAATACACTTAGGTGTTTCCTGTACTTAGGAGCGTTCTTGACCAAGCTGTTCTGCTGTCAAAGTTGAGAACGTAGATTACGGAAGTGTATGGACAAGAAGACAGGCTGATCAGAATTACAGATCCTTTGACAAGTAAAACGGATCCCATGTATGTATTTCAACTGTGTGTTTATTTGCTTGTCTGTAGATCAGTTTTAAAACTGCTGCAAGCATTGCCATTGAAGCTACATTTTACATGGATAGCCAAGGACCCAAAGTTTGCTGCTAAACACTGTCTCTGGACACACTTTGTGCTGTGGCCGTATACAAACTGGACAATTAGCAGTAGCCAGTTTATGTGTGGCCAGAACTCTGCAGAAACACCAACCCTGGAGGCACACTGTCTCTGTCCAGGGTTGGCCAGAGGCTATATTTGCATATAACAGAATTCACAACTCCTGATTTGCATGCTTGTTCCTGTTCAGTGACTTGGAATGCATTGAAACCTTTGTATCAGCCAAGCAGCCTACATATTTTCCTTGTACAGGCTACCTTTAAAGTGGTTGTAAACCTCAGACAGGAAATATGAACAAAGAATTTCCCTCTATAGTGTGTACTTGTCTCAATTAAGAGTACTAATTGTCATTTTTGTCTGCTGCATCCTCCCTCCAGCTGATTGACAGCCTCCGCTCTGGTTCTGTGTGTTGTGTGAAGAGGGGTGTCTCACTTCCCTCGTATCAGCTCTCAGGGCTCTGCTCACTGAGCTCTGCAGTGTGTAATTTCAGCTCTCCGTCCCCTTTTTTCTGAAAGCTCAGACAAGCTTTATAAATTTTGGACTTTGAACAGATGTAGAGAGAAGAAGACTGCAGATAAACAGGTTCAACTTATGAAGGGGGATTTGTTTAATCTCTGCATATCACCTGAGGCCAGTCATATGGAAGGGTTTACAGCCACTTTAAAGGGATTGTTTTTGAAAGTAGAAGCTCCAGGGTGGTCATTGTTATCTTTGTGTTCGACTACTCGATGAGCCATTCACCTGAAACATGTACAGTGTATGTACCTATCCGGTATTGGGGCAGCAGTTAGGCAACTCCTAAACAAAATGAGCAGTTAACCCGTGCAGTGCGGGCAGAGCCCCACTGCATGGGAGAATAACATTTTTTCACTTGAGTTTTGCTTTAAAGAAACCCTGTCGCCAGATTTTACATTTCAAAAACAACCTTCCTATCATTGCTATTGTAACTGTAATAATTAGCAGCAATGGTTTATGCTTATACTGTATGTGCATTTATTGCATTTTTGACATGGTCTAAAATCTTCCCTTGTGTAGACATCCTTAGCCCGAGACTCAGAGCTTTAACTCTGTAGTATTCCTCTTCACTTCTCTGTCTGCTCATTAAAATTAGGGAGGGGTGGGGCAGAGGAGCTGGGCCAGCATAGAGAGCGATTTGACACTCCAAGCGAAGATGAAGGCTTTGAGATGCAAAGAGGGAGAGAGCTGTGCTAAAGAATTGACTGAAGTAGTCACATTTCTTACCATATCAGAGGTTTGTTGCAAGTCTGTAAAAATATTTATTGAAAGAAAATACTATGCAAGTAGGCATTTAAAATACTTCTGCACCTAAGCCTGCAGTTTTTAAGTTGGTGACATGGTCTCTTTAAACTACTAAGACATTTTGTGAAACCGATAGTACCTTGCAACAAAACCCTTGTACTATAGATAGATATGACAGCCATTTCAAAAGCCAAAAAAAAAAAATCTGCATGCAGCGAATTAATGTTTATTGGTACAATTCTATATAGCAAGCCATAACTATTAGGTATCATATTAGAAAGAAGATCCTGTATCCCCAGGAGATCCAGACACACAGGATAGGAAAATTAACTGGAATAAAATAGTCTCAAAAAGAGATATTTATGGAAAGCATTAACAGTAATGGTCTCTTCACATTTCATACGGCTCTTTCATTCCAAATCCCCATGTGAGCGCATATGAATGAGGATGGTGGTATCCATTCCCAATTCATCTGCTGAGACCGCAGTCTGCTCCAGAATGTAATCACATTTTAGTTTTTAGGATTTTCTAACAACATTATACAGAGGGAATAAAAAAGATATGTATTGAAAAGCCATACTAAATTTTAATATGCTTATGTTTATTACTTCTACTATTTGGTTCAAAGCTATGGTCATACAGGAGTAAAAATATAACTTAATATAATAACAAAAATAAAAGCAGAAGGCGTGCACAGGACGTAGTACAGTGTAGTAATCGGCAGCATCCAATCAGAAATAAAATTGTGGAATTTAGCACTTTGGAAATCACCTTTTACCCTTTGTGCTATAATATCACATAAGTGCTTTAATGTGTATGTGATCACCTCTACTTTTAGTTTTTTTTTTTTTTAATTTGCATTTGTTGGTTTCCCTTACCATTATGTTTTTACTGCTTTGTTGGTGTGTTTTGATATTTTGTTGTTGAATTGTCTAATAGTATCCATTTGTGAAATCATAAAATAAAAAGACAGTAATTCCACAAATATATTTCAATTATTATAGTAAAGAATATTTTATTAGAATTCGACACTGGTCATATACACTGTAGAGTTTGTTGACAGCAGACCATTGCACCTACAATCTATGAACTTGTTGGACATTCTGTTTCAAAACTATGGACATTTGTATACAATTCCCCACTTTTTTTATAGATTTTCTTTGTAGCTATAACAGCCTATACTCTTCTGGGAAGGCCTTTCACAAGATTTTGGAGTATGTCTGGGGTAATTTGTGCCCAGTCATCCAAAAGAGCATTTTTCAGGTCAGGTACTGGATGGGAAGAGCTGAATCACAGTAAGTGTTCCAAATATCAGGCTCTCAGTGGCTCACGATCTTTCCCCAGCTTGGACTAGCTTTGTGATGTCAGCCAACAGTGGGCTTCAGCCCGTTGTCTGCTGAGAACAGGTCATAGGAGTGCAAAACGAATTGTGCTTCTATGGTGCACAGGAGAAGTACAGCAAAACAAGCTGTGGTTGTACTTCTCCCTTAAACCCAAAGATGTTCAGTAATGTTGAAGTCAGGGCTCTGTGCAACCCACTCAAGTTCGTCCACACCACACTTTGCAAACTACAAATTTACATTCCTGGCTTTGTGCACAGGGGCACAGTAATACACCGACGTTGTGCATTACCACTAAAATGTTTATTAAAATCGAAATGGGTAGTGTACATTATACTCACAAACATAGGATGTGTACATGCATGTAGGAAATGGGAACCACTCGCCTCCAGAACACTTGTCTACTGCTGGATAGTGTGATGGCGTCTACAAAGACCTGGTTTGACTTACGCGTTTCGAGGGAGAACCCCCTTCCTCAGAGCCAAAATCACGATCCGAGCCGAATCCAGCAGTAGAGAAGTGTTCTGGAGGCGTGTGGTTCCCATATCCTACATGCATGTACACATCCTATGTTTGTGGATATAATGTACGCTACCCATTTCGATTTTAATAAACTTTTTAGTGGTAATGCACAAGGTCGGTGCGCCCTTCTTTTGTTGTCTTAGTGTTTTTGGATACCCTTCGTCCTGAGGGGGCAGCAGGACCACTTTATCTGTGCTAAAAAGACCATTCAGAACATTCACCTTCCCGCATACCACTTGAGCGCAGGAGAGATACTGTTTTTGGCACAGTAATACACACAAGGCTGTAAGTGCACAATTGTCTAAAATATTTTATATGCTGTAGTATTAAGAGTACCCTTCACTAAAAGAACCTGAACTTAACAATGTGAAGGGATCCACATTCCATGTTCCGCTTCTGTAATGTAACTGGTTTATGGTAAAAAAAAAAGTAAATGAGAACATCCCAAGTGAGAGTACATGGTGGTGTATTTAGTAGAACTTTGCATTTAAATTGTCCTGTTTGGCCAGGCTATGAGATATTTGGTAGTAAGGATTACATTATGGAGACATGGCTTGACCATACAGTATTTCTGTAGATTAGAATTTATGACCGCCGTACCTAAATGAGAATATCAGCTAGAAGACTAAAGAGAAGACTGCAGATGCTTTTTGCTCTTCTTTAAAATGCATACCAGATAAAATGAGAAACACTTGGATAGAAAAATAGTTTTTATTGATTCTAATGATATGTTGACAGGCAATAACAATGTCTATGTATTACAATATCATGGCAGAAGACCGAAAGCGTGGAATTGTATATTCAGTTCATGCTTTTCATCAATTATCACTGACGTAGTCTTGATAGACCTTGACTCTTTCTAACAGCAGATGAATAGTAATGCTAATAAGTTCCTCTGATCTCTATCTCTCTGACACCTGTTTATATAAAAATGTATCTTGCAGTTGTGCTGGGCCATTCTTTGTACTGCACGTTCACAGTGGACAGATGTCCCTACTTAATAGACATCTGACCCTCTTGAGTCAACGCTAATTACCGCCAATGGAAGTTGGCAAACAGACTATTAAAAGTGAGTCTGTCAATCGTGAATCAAAGTGAAATGTATATAAGGGAGATAATTAATGGACCTTGCTGAAGCAATTAAGCATTCAGACAATCTCTGATAATATTGTTCCTGACACACCAGCCGCCTCCATGGATTGTTGGTCTTTATTTGTTTGCCAAGATCTGTAGAACATTTCAGGCAGTGTTGCCACCTACCTCCATCAGCTACATTTCATCTGTAGAAGGAAATCAAAGGGAGGAATAGGTGGTGCTGCCTGAGGGACAAGCTACACGTGAATCCAAGCAGTAAATAAAAATATACGAAGATAAAGATCTATGGTAAAATACTAAGAGCTCTTTCACACGGAGCGGTTGACACTGCTGACATCCGATTTTCCTTCCTTTCCGTTTTTTGAACGGAGGAAAAATAGAGTTCTGTTCTGTTCCAAAAAACGGAACAGAACTGAAAGGAAGAAAATCGGATGTCAGCGGATGGTATTCCGCTGACATCCGCAATGCCATTGACTTACATTATGTCCGTAAATCATCCGCGTGAAAGGGCCCTTAAGAGTATTTTAAGTAAAAGTAGAAGTACAAGAGTAAAAATCAAATAAAAAAACTTGGTGCCAGTGATTTGCAATCTTAAGTGAACAACTGTGAGTGTGGGTACACTAGTGCTCCCCCTCTCTCCAAGGTCCACACTCTCCAAAAAGAGGAACCCCTGCAGGGGTCATAGGCATAGATCACATTTTTCATATCACTTTATTGTGATATGGGAGGTAAGCTGCAGCCTGTCACTTATATCCTAGTGTGGAAAATATCCTTTTGCATTTCATCTGTTAACACAGGAAAAGTTCCCCTGGGTTCGGGATTTTTTAGGCACACAAATATGAATGCAAAGATTTATGCAAAAATAATAAAGTTTATTAACGTGTAGAACATATAAGTGTAAAAAAACATAAAAACATTACAGGCATTTGAATATCATCAAGAACATAACCATGACCATAAGATGACAGGAACCAAATACCCAATATATTTCGGAAAATCAAGTTTCCTTCTTCAGGGGAGGTTCAGACAATAGGAAGTGTTCTAACAATGGAGAATAACAAAAATAAAGTTATATCTTTGTACAGTGTATAGATATACATACATACATACTACAACATAAGGTCATTAGTAAGTACTACATAGGTATATTGTTACTATCTGTTTGTAAAGAGATTTTTTGTATATCTATTTTGAGATGAACAACAAAGTAGAACACTTACATGGTTGGTCTTGTGATAGATATAAAGCCTGTAGGGTGGCTAAAAACACAGCTGCTTCACCTCAGATGTGGGTTCACTATCATAAACAGATATATCCCAATGGTTCAACCAAATCACTATAGTTGAATGGAACGCAGGATGATTCCGTATGCAGGCCCCCTATCTCCAAACACAATGTGGCCACCTGAAGTCCCAAAGAGAGGCCGTGGTGCCAAGAGGCTGACCGTATGGACCAACTAGAGAAAGGAGATATATGATATGGGAGGAATATGTTATTTGTGAGGTGGGTTTGTTGTAAATGACTCTAAGGTCAGACAATTGGACTATCGAAGGGATAGAATCCAATATGTCTCAGGGAAAGATATAAGGAGGTAGTACTACCTGTATGATGATGGGATGATGAATGCCACACCTGGGGATCAACCAGCGCAAAGCAAAACAGCAGAGAAATAGTGATAGTAATGAATGGATTTATATAGTACCTTCCAATGGGTCCAATTGTCATCAGCTGGCATGGGGCCTGTGGGGCTTCCCGGACCGCGGACGCCAGGACCGCCCCGCCGTGTGTAATGCGCATGACCGAGTTGTCATAGCGCCGGCGGAACCGGAAATGGCGTTTGCGCTCCACCAGCATGGGTCGCGAAACCGGAAGTGGATGTCCACATCCGGTTCACGCTTGGTCAGCCCAGCTCCAGTCCGCAACATGGTGCAGTGGGCAGGGCCGGCCAACAACAGCGAGCGCCAATAGGCGCCCTGTCTCCCCGTGCCGGGGGGGGTCACAGAGGGAAGAGGAGAAGGGAGAGAAACACACTAGAATCATCCAGCATTTTTAAGATTTTGATGATAAATTAATAATAAAAAATGTATAGGTGTATAAATGGTCCCAAAATCATCTGGAACTACCAATGAGTCATTGAATCATGTAAAAAACAGGGGACTGCAGATAAATTAGCGGTGAGCACACATATGTAGGGAGAAACAGCTGGGGATTAACCACTCCTTTAACAAATATATAAATAAAGTAGAACTACATATATGCAATAGACATCTGACATTGCGAAAATAATATATATACCAAATATAGGGAAATAATGGATGAGAAATTATGACAAAAAATATACGTTGAGATGAAATGAAATTACATCTCCATTCCTCCTGAGGCAAATCCCTCCAGAAATGGCTTGAAGGACATTGCTCCATTCAAACCAGGAGGTTCAGTGGCTTTTAAGGAGTGTATCCATCTCAGCTCCAGTTGGAGGAGACTTTTGTTCCAGTCTCCTCCTCTGGAGCTGGGATGGACACGGTCCAAAATGAGAAATTTAATTTTGGGGAATTGTCCCCCATGGACACAAGCAACGTGACGTCCTAATGGGAGCTCAGGGTCTGGTTTGCGCATACTGAGAATATGACGGTATGCGCGTCGCCAGAACTCCTGTTTTGTTTTTCCTATGTAGAAGCATCCGCATGTACATAGGAGTAAGTAAACAACACCGATCGTGCGACAGTTCGCAAAGTGTCGTGCCTTGAAAGTTTGGCCATTAGGTAGATTGGGATATTTCTTAGTCAGCATATAGCTACAATAGTGGCATGAGCCGCATATGTAGGTACCCTTGTATTTACAACACATTAAGTCCCTGCTGTTGTATTCACTCTGGACAAGTTTGTCCCGGAGTGCTGGGGCTCTTTTGTAGGTAAACCCTGGTGTATTGGGTAGATATTGTCCTAAAATAGGATCTGAGGTTAATAAGTGCCAATATTTGGTCACTAGGTTTTTTATTTTTTTGTGTTGATACATATATGGGGTAATTATCCTAATGTAGTTGCTGTCCTTGTTGTTATTCTGTTTGGAAGGATTAAGAAGTTCCTGTCTATCACTAAGAAGAGCCCTTTTATATGCCTTTTTAAGAGACATTTTGGAGTAACCTCTTTGGGATAGTCTATCACGCAGATCATTTGCAGCGACTTGAAATGATTGCAAGTCGCTGCAGTTGCGTCTTAGGCGCAAGTATTGGCTAGTAGGAATCGATCGGATTAATGGTTCAGGATGAAAACTTGAACCATGGAGGATGGTATTCCCTGCAGTAGGCTTGCGATACAGGCTACTGTGTAGGGTACCATCCTCGCCTCTAAAGATCTCGACATCTAGGAACGTAACACGATTAGCATCCCAATTCATAGTGAAAAGTAGGTTGAAATCGTTCCTGTTCATTCTTTCCAGGCATGTGTATAGTAGTTCAAGAGGGCCTTCCCAGATGAGGAACACGTCATCTATGTAACGCGTCCACATAAAAATGTGGTCCGTGTACAGGGATAAGGTCTCATCATCTAGGAAGGATGCTTCCCACTCCCCCAGGCACAGATTGGCGTAGGATGGGGCACAACATGTGCCCATTGCCACGCCCTGTACCTGGAGGTAGTGGGAGCCATTGAACATGAAAATATTATGCATAAGAATAAAACGTAAGAGGCTGATTATAAATATAATACACTGTACAAAGATATAACTTTATTTTTGTTATTCTCCATTGTTAGAACACTTCCTATTGTCTGAACCTCCCCTGAAGAAGGAAACTTGATTTTCCGAAATATATTGGGTATTTGGTTCCTGTCATCTTATGGTCATGGTTATGTTCTTGATGATATTCAAATGCCTGTAATGTTTTTATGTTTTTTTACACTTATATGTTCTACACGTTAATAAACTTTATTATTTTTGCATAAATCTTTGCATTCATATTTGTGTGCCTAAAAAATCCCGAACCCAGGGGAACTTTTCCTGTGTTAACTTTATTAGGGATGTGGCACAGATTTGGATCACCTGCCACGAGCAAACCTCTTCTTTTTGCATTTCATCTGTGGCTTCTTTGATGAGGTAAACCAGGAACGTATTATTTAAAGTTTGAAGTAAATAGTAATATAAATGTTTCAAATACGCAAAAAGTTTCAAAGGTTAAAGCGGTTGTAAACTATAAGCACGAGTCACTTCTGTCAAGTTTTTCTGACACCAAGAGAAAAATGGTGACAGGGGAGGGACCTCCAGCTGATTTACAGCCTCAATACTGTTTCTGTGTGCTCCGTGAAAGGGGGGGGGGTGTCAATTCCCTCCAATCAGCTCTCAGAGCTCTCCTTACTGATGTAACTGTAACATCCTGTGTAAATTCTGCACTTTGAATGGATGTAGGGGAAAGACTGCTGTAGATAAACAGGTACAATTGATGTCAGAAGATTTGTTTAATCTCTGTGTAGCACGTGAGGCAAGTCACTTCACTGGGTGAATGTGAGGGTTTACAACCACTTTAAAGGAATTCCACACATTTCTAGAGTATAGAGCAGCCTTTCACAATCAGGGTTCTATGGAACCCTAAGGTTCCTCCAGAGGCTGCTGGGGGTTCCATGAACAATGAGCAATGTATGCCTTTCAAATAATTTATAAGCTCACACCAATTATTTTTTAAGCTATCTGTAAGGGTGCATCCAAAACCTAATGTTCATACTAATATGATAATTGTTAGATCAGGTTCTATTTTACCCACTTCTAGACAAAGGTTTTACCCCCTTAATGATCAGGCCATTTTTTGCGATACGGCACTGCGTTACTTTAACTGACAATTGCACCGTCGTGCGACGCTTTACCCATATAAAATCGGTGTCCTTTTTTCCCACGAAAAACTTTCTTTTGGTGGTATTTGCTCACCTGGGCAATTTTTTGTTTTTGCACTATAAACAAAAAGAGCGACCATTCTAAAAAAAAAAAAAAAAAAACAATATTTTTTTACTTTCTGCTCTATAACCTCTCCAATAAAAAAAATGTAAAAATCAAATTGTTTTCATCATTTTAGGCCAATTTGTAATCTGCAACATATTTTTGGTAAAAAAATCCCAATAAGTGTATATTGATTGGTTTGTGCAAAAAGTTATTGCGTCCACAAACCAGGGGAAAGATTCATGTAATTTTTTTTTTTTTTATCTGTTACTAGTAACGGTGGCGATCAGCGATTTTAAGCGGGATTGCGACATTGCGGCGGACAGATCAGACACCTAACTTTCATTTTTGACACTTTTAGGGGGGACAAGGACATTATTACAGTAATCAGTGCTAAAAATATGCACTGTTACTGTACTAATGACATTGGCAGGGAAGGGGTTAACACCAGGGGTGATCAAAGGGTTAAATGTGTCCCTAGGGGGTGCTTTCTAACTGTGGGGGGGGGGGCTTTCTGCATGAACACAGAGACCTGTGTTACTAAATAAGAGGAACACAGGATCCCTGTGTTCATAACTGACCGCCGTTCTGTCTCCAAGCCGCCAGACCCGCTGATTGGCTTCCCCTGTGGCAAATGGGCAGTTACGTCATTTTGCGGCGGGCGGTCTTTAAGTGGTTAAGGGGTCTTCACTGTTTAAAAAAGTTAAGAAAGGCTGGTATATGGAAAATAGCTTAACAGCCTAAAAAGATCATCTTTCTGCTCACTCTGTTCCCTTCTACTGTCAGCATGTTACCTGTCAGCATATTTGCATGCAACACACACTCTCCGGCCACACCTGTTTACTCAACCCCCACTTTCTAAAGATACTTTAGAATATACAGCGATTCCTCTTTTGCATCAATGTTCCTCACCGCAGGCAGTGGGAGAGGTAAGTATGGATTATGTTCATTGCAGGGAACATGTTTATTGGCACTTGGATAATAGCCACAGCCACTTTAAATAAATCAACAAATATATTTAATGATTTATTAATGAATATAGAGCTGCATTTATTTTTATTTATATTCAACTGTACTATCTGCCTGAGTAGCATAATTGCATGAATATACTGGATAAAAAATAAAAAATAAATTCACACGCCTCAGTTAAAGCCCAAGTTTACCTTTAAAAAATAGTCCTAGGGGCATGACTTACCTTCAGTGAGATGTGTCCCTTGTGCTGCTGTGTCCTTTCACTGAAATCGGGTGGACATTGCACTCTTAAGGCCCGTACACACGTACCGATCGTCGGCATACAAACGTCGGCGGACGAAAGATCTGCCGATTGTACGCGTGTTAGTATGGTGCCTCCGACAGATGTCTGCACACAATCCGCGAACAAAAGTCTTTCGTGCAAACATGAAAATTTTTGTATGCCGACACCAGAACGGACGATTGTTCGCCTGTCAGTACAGAATTCGGCCGACAGACCGCAGATTTGCAAGACTGGGCATGCTCAGAAAATTAAAAACACAGGGAAAGTTAACCATTACATGACATCACTTCTGCAGTCAGCTGAAGTCTGCAGACAAAATTCTTGTGCTGTCCTTGTGCTGTCTTTGCACTTTTCAACAGACACCGACATCCCGGGGAGAAAAGAGGAACATTTGTATGCCGACCATCGGTACGTGTGTACGGGGCTTTAAAGAATGCCTGTCACAGCCACATAGTTCTCCTAACTTCCTCTTCACCACAAGATTGGGGACGGGGGCATTGGAAAAGGCCAATTTCCGCTAAAGGAGGACCCAGCAGCACAAGGGACACATCTCACTGAAGGTAAATACTGGCCCTTGAACTGATTTTTTTGTTTTTGGGAACATTCTGCTTCAAGGAATGCTTACAGCATGTGTATTATTTGTTTAACTTTGCTGTTAATGTTGAATAATGTGATTATAACAATATATTCGGCAAATAGTAATGTAAGACCTATGAGACAGGACGCTACTAGACCACTATACAAGCCACACATGATAGATGATAGTTAATACAGGAACATTTAACAAATGTCTTTGGTTAAGTACGTGGTTATGTGAACAACATGCATTTTATTGCTGTTTCCGTTGCACAATTAGCTTTTTTTATTTTGGTTCTTAATAGAATAACCTTGTCAAGTAAGGCCTAACGAAACATGGGCCTAAAGGTAAAAAGAATGGTGTAAACTATCCCTACCTACTACAGAATCCATTGCCCAGTATGAGTTTGCGTAAGGCACATTCATTTTAATTCTCATTTTAAAAGACTTTAGAAGATTTTTTTTTTTTTTCTAGATTTTGCTCTTGTTTTTTTTTTTTTTTTATATAAATAACATTTTTTGAGTTTTATATTTTCAAATACAAAATAAAATACACAAATAGACCAAGAGTAAACACTAATGGCACTTTTCCACTGCAAGTACCGGCTAGTACCGGCTCGGCTCTACTCGGCCCTGCTTGGCCCGGTTTGCTTTTCCACTGCGGTACCGCATGGTATAGTATCGGAACGGTTCGGTACGGTATGGTACGGTATAGGTTTGCTTTTCCACTAAAGTAGTACTAAAGTTAAGTGGGTGGGATAACAACGGGGTGGGTGTGATTCTCTGACCAATCAGTGGCTAGTAGTGACTGCATGCAAATGATTGTGGGATATGGTACCAGTTTGGTACCTGTTGGAACCACAATCGAGTAGGTACTGTTTTTTCAGAGCCGTACCGTACCGTACCGTTCGGTTCCATGCAGTGGAAAAGCAAAGCTATACCGTACCGTACCGAACCGTTCCGACCCTATACCATGCGGTACCGCAGTGGAAAAGCACAAAAGCGTGCCGAGCCGGTACGGTTCTATGCAGTGGAAAAGCGCCTTAAAAGTGTAACATAATTACTAAGAGCTCTCTGTCGTAGTATATGTATACTAGTATTTTCCTAGATTGTAGTGAGGCTCCAATTCCACAACCAAATTCAGTTAACAAAACAAATATAGACAACCAGGGAGCAAGCAAGGTAGATATATATATATATATATATATATATATATATGTATATTTATATACACAGTGCCTTGCGAAAGTATTCGGCCCCCTTGAACTTTGCAAACTTTTGCCACACTTCAGGCTTCAAACATAAAGATATAAAACTGTAATTTTTTGTGAAGAATCAACAACAAATGGGACACAATCATGAAGTGGAACGAAATTTATTGGATATTTCAAACTTTTTTAACAAATAAAAAACTGAAAAATTGGGCGTGCAAAATTATTTAGCCCCCTTAAGTTAATACTTTGTAGCGCCACGTTTTGCTGCAAATACAGCTGTAAGTCGCTTGGGGTATGTCTCTATCAGTTTTGCACATCGAGAGACTGAAATGTTTGCCCATTCCTCCTTGCAAAACAGCTCGAGCTCAGTGAGGTTGGATGGAGAGCGTTTGTGAACAGCAGTTTTCAGTTCTTTCCACAGATTCTCGATTGGATTCAGGTCTGGACTTTGACTTGGCCATTCTAACACCTGGATATGTTTATTTGTGAACCATTCCATTGTAGATTTTGATTTATGTTTTGGATCATTGTCTTGTTGGAAGACAAATCTCCGTCCCAGACTCAGGTCTTTTGCAGACTCCATCAGGTTTTCTTCCAGAATGGTCCTGTATTTGGCTCCATCCATCTTCCCATCAATTTTAACCATCTTCTCTGTCCCTGCTGAAGAAAAGGAGGCCCAAACCATGATGCTGCCACCACCATGTTTGACAGTGGTGATGGTGTGTTCAGGGTGATGAGCTGTGTTGCTTTTACACCAAACATAACGTTTTGCATTGTTGCCAAAAAGTTCGATTTTGGTTTCATCTGACCAGAGCACCTTCTTCCACATGTTTGGTGTGTCTCCCAGGTGGCTTGTGGCAAACTTAAAACGACACTTTTTATGGATATCTTTAAGAAATGGCTTTCTTCTTGCCACTCTTCCATAAAGGCCAGATTTGTGCAGTATACAACTGATTGTTGTCCTATGGACAGAGTCTTCCACCTCAGCTGTAGATCTCTGCAGTTCATCCAGAGTGATCATGGGCCTCTTGGCTGCATCTCTGATCAGTCTTCTCCTTGTATGAGCTGAAAGTTTAGAGGGACGGCCAGGTCTTCATAGATTTGCAGTGGTCTGATACTCCTTCCATTTCAATATTATCGCTTGCACAGTGCTCCTTGGGATGTTTAAAGCTTGGGAAATCTTTTTGTATCCAAATCCAGCTTTAAACTTCTTCACAACAGTATCTCCGACCTGCCTGGTGTGTTCCTTGTTCTTCATGATGCTCTCTGTGCTTTAAACGGACCTCTGAGACTATCACAGTGCAGGTCCATTTATACGGAGACTTGATTACACACAGGTGTATTCTATTTATCATCATTAGTCATTTAGGTCAACATTGGATCATTCAGAGATCCTCACTGAACTTCTGAAGAGAGTTTGCTGCTCTGAAAGTAAAGGGGCTGAATAATTTTGCACGCCCAATTTTAATTTTTTTATTTGTTAACAAAGTTTGAAATATTCAATAAATTTCGTTCCACTTCATGATTGTGTGCCACTTGTTGATTCTTCACAAAAAAATTACAGTTTTATATCTTTATGTTTGAAGCCTGAAATGTGGCAAAAGATCGCAAAGTTCAAGGGGGCCGAATACTTTCGCAAGGCACTGTGTGTGTGTATATATATATATATATATATATATATATATATATATATATATATACTTTAAAGCATGGGTGTCCAACCTTTTGGCTTCTCTGGGCCACATTGAGTGTAGAGAAATTTTCTCGGGCCGCATATAAAATATATACTATAGTTAAGGTATATAAGTAATAAAAAACCGCCGCACCCTTCCCACGCTGCCGTCACCCCCCCCCCCAGCACTAATTTAACACAACTAGAGGATGATCCCTTCTGAGGCAGCCTCTACCTACAGTTAGTTGGAAGCCGCTGTGGCCGTGCCCCCGACCCAACTTCCTTCCTCCCCAGCAAAAAATAAATAAAAATTGCCAGGGGACAGTGGGCCGCATTGCCTGCGGTTCTGGGCCGCATGCGGCCCCCGGGCCGCATGTTGGACATGCCTGCTTTAAAGCCATGGAAGTAGTTCTAGGGATTACAGGCTGGAAAGAGTATGTCAGATGCTCTTGGAAACTCAAAACGGGAATATCCCAATATGAATTAAAAGAAAAGATCAAAGAAGTAAGGGAAGTAAAGGAGAAAGAAGAGGAAAAAAAAAATCAGGCTCTCGGCCCGAGATAGAACTCATAGCCTAAGGAAATCTGCTCTTAAGTTTTAAATGCAGTAACCAGCTGGCACACTACAGTATCTGATAAAGATTACCTACACTTTGTAATCTCTAGAAGCCATCTCCGCTGGTGTGCTCTTGTATGCTTTGGAATTGTGTTGGTATTTATTGAATGTAAATAGCATTATTCAGCTATTGGGTCTAGGGTTGCCAGTCATCCTGTTGCATCCTGAGACAGAATTAATGGCTCCTACAACTGTAATAACCTATTCAATTGAAATGACTGCCTGTCATGAGCTAAGTAAGACAAACAAATACGATTCAGGATCTGCTAAACAGGGTTAGAAGCCAGTTACTTTGATTTTGCCGTAAATGCATTTATCTGCAATTTATTCAGTCTTTAGGTCTGTACACTTGCTATTGTCTGGGGTATACTGTTTTGAACCTGTTTTAAGCCTCTGCCTGCTGGAAATTGTACTTGTTATGAAAATGAAGACTGTGGATCGTTAATATGGAAAAGGTCAATAAACTCTTGTTCCAGCAGAACTCTGAAACTCGTGTTTGTACTATGATTTAGATCCTTCACACCACACCCCCCTCTTTTACATCAGTGTCCTCAGTTTCCACCCTCCACATCACAGTTCCTTCCTTTTGACATCACAGTCACCCCCCCCCCCAAGACTCCCCTTAACAGTGTCCTCACTTCCCCATTTACATCAGCCTCCTCCCCCTATCTACATCATAGCCCTCTTCTTTACAGCACAGCACCTGCCCCCTTTTACTTCACAGCAACCCCCCTTTACATCACAGCACCCCTTTTACATCACACCCCTCATTTTACATTGAAGTCCCCTCTTCACATCACAGTCCCCCTTTGCATTGCATTCCTCCTCTTTATTTCACAGCACCCCCTTTACATCACATTGCTGTGTTTATGTCACAATCTCCCCCTTTACATCACAGCCCCTGTTCACATCACAATCCCCTTTGCATTATAACAGCGCCCTCCTTTACACTGCAGCCTACATCACAACCCCCCCACTTTACATCAGTGTCCTCAGCCCCCAACCCCCCTGCCCTTTACATCGCATCCCCCCTTCTTCCCAGTCCTACCTTACATAGAAGGCCAGAAAGTCAGAGGTTCGACAGGTCTGAATCAGGGTGCGAGCTGCCCAATTCTTCATGGTAATAAGTGGGTGATTGGTTGCTAGGACCAACCCACGTCATAGCAACCAATTACCCGCTTGTTAATTTGAAACCTTGGGCAACTCCCACCATCCATCAAGACCTGTTGAACCTCGTGCCCTGCAGTAAACATGACAGCAGCAGCAGCGGGAGGGAAAGGGGGGACATCTGGAAGAGGACATACAGGCAGTTGAATAGTATGGCAGCTTTGGTCTGGACACTCTCAGCCCCCCCCCCCCCCAAATAGACCACAAGTCTAAATAGACTACAAGTCTCATCTGCCACCACTGATGATACGGGTGCAGTGCTTTGCAGGCTTCTGTAGGAAAAAAAAATAAATGCACATTTTATCCTGCAAAAATATGTGCATTTAATATTTTTTTCATTAAAGGTGAACTTAGCCTTTAATGTAGACTTGACACCCCCTTCTCCCTTGTGGCAATAACAGCCTCCACTCTTCTGAAAAGGCTTTCCATGTTTTTTTTTATAGTGTGCCTGGGAATAATTGTTTATCATCTTATGCAATTTAAAGACTGAATTTTTGCATTAAGCCTCTATTCAGAAGAAGAATTTAAATATTGTAATACAGGATTTTCATAGCGCCAACAGTGTAGAGGGGGGACAGTGCAATTACAATACAGTTTAGTACAGATGGAATAGGAGGGCCCTGCTCATGGAGCTTACATGCTAAGGGAAGGGGAAGGTGGTACAAAAAGTAATAGCTAAGGGGGGATGATCTGATGGAGGTACTTCCGGTACAGTTCTTAGGTGGAGGCAGGGTAGGTTTCTCTGAATAAGTGAGTTTTCAAGGATTGCCTAAAGGCAGACAGGGTAGGAGCTGACCGGATATACTGGGGCAGGGTGTGCCAGAGGATGAGAGAGGCTCTAGAGAAGTCTTGGAGGCGAGCATGGGAGGAAGTAATAAGGGAGCTAGAGAGCAGGAGGTCATGAGAGGAGCGGAGAGGACGATTTGGGCGATATCTGCAGATGATGTTGGTGATGTAGCTGGGGGCAATGTTGTGGATGCCCCTGTATGTCGTGGTTAGTATTTTTAGTTTTATACAGTGGAGAAGGGAAGCCAGTGAAGGGGTTTGCAGAGAGGAGAAGCCGTCACGGATTGGTTAGTACCTATCCTGCTGCCTGCACCACCCCAAGTGCACTAAAAGAGGAATCACTGGCTGAACTGTGCAGAAATAAACCCTTATGGTAGTTTTGATCATATGTGCCCCCCTCAGGGATCAGTAATTCGCTCCCAACAACCTCTAGATCACTACTCTGTCCTATATAAGTAGTTAGTTAGTGAGGTTAAAAAAAGACACCAGTCCATCCAGTTCAACGTATGATGAGTGTGTGTATAAGTGCTTGTCAAAAGTACATTGTATAGCCCTGTATGTTGTGGTCGTTAAGGTGCCCATCTAATAGTTTTTTAAACTATCGATGCTCCCCGCTGACACCGCTGCTTATGGAAGAGAGTTCCACATCCTAACCTCTCTGATGGTATAGAACCCTTTACTCAATTTAAGGTTAACCCGCTTTTCTTCTAATTTTAGTGAATGGCCGTGAGTCCTTTTTATATTCCCTTTCACTGAACAGTTTTTTCCCTATGCTAGGGTCGCCAGTACAGTATTTGTACATTGATATCCTATTTCTCTCAATTGTCTCTTCTCCAGAGAGAATAAGTTTGATGCTTGTAGTCTTTCCTTATAGCTGAGATCCTCCAGTCCCTTTATTAGCTTTTTTTCCCTACTCCGGACTCTCTCCAGTTCAAGCACATTCTGGTGCCACGAACTGGACGGCATACTGGAGATGTGGCCGGACCAGAGTCTTGTAGAGTGGAAGAATTCTCGTTTTATCTCTGGAAATGAATCCCCTTTTTTAATACATGCCAATATTCTGTTGGCTTTGCTTGCAGCAGCTTGACATTGCATGCCATTGCTGAGCTTGTCGTCTACTAGGGCCCCCAGGTCCTTTTTTATCTTAGATTCCCCCAAAGGCTCTCCCCCCCAGTGAGTAACTTGCGTTTGTATTTCTGGCACCCAAATGGATAACCTTACATTTTTCAACATTAAACCTCATTTGCCATGTAGATGCCCACCCTATTATTTTGCTAAGGTCTTCTTGTAAGGTTTCCACATCCTGTGTAAAAGTTATTTAGTATCATCCGCAAATACGGAGATTGAGCTGTTTATCCCATGCTCTAGATTGTTTATGAATAAATTAATTAGTATTGGTCCCAAGACAGATTCTTTGGGGATCCCACTTTCCACACCAGACCATTCTGAGGACTCCCTATTTATCACCACCCTTTGGACTCGCCCCTGAAACCAGATTTTAATCCAGGTACTATCTCTATGGTCCATACCTGCATACCTTTGTTTGGACAGTAAACATTTGTGGAGAACTGTATCAAATGCCTTTGCAAAATCCAGATACACCACATCCACAGGCCTTCCTTTATCTAGATGGCAGCTCACTTCTTCATAAAAGGTTAGTAGATTGGACTGGCAAGAGCGATTTTTCATGAATCCATGCTGATTACTACTAATGATACCATTTTAATTACTAAAGTCTTGTATAAAGTCTCTTATCATCCCCTCCAATATCTTACAGACTATTGATGTTAGGCTAACTGGCCTGTAGTTCCCAGCAATATATTTTGGCCCTTTTTTAAATTTCAATCCAATCAGCTGGTATCATTCCTATCCATAGACTATCCATAAAAATTAGGAACAATGGTCTGGCTATCACCTGGCTGAGTTCTTTAAGGGCCCTCGGGTGTAAGCCATCTGGTTCCGGTGACTTATTTATGTTAAGTTTTTCAAGTCTAGTTCTGAGTTTGTCTTCCGTTAACCTTGAGGGTGCTTCCTGTGACATGTTATTAACTTTAACATTACAGTCTAGGTTACTGTACCCCCCCAATTATTTTTTAAAGACTGAGAAAGAATTTGTTTAGCAACTTCGCCTTCTCTCTGTCCTTTGTAGCCAGATTCCCTTTGTTGTCCTTTAGGGGGCCAATGTGTTCTGGCATAACTTTCTTACTATTTATATACTTAAGAATTTCTTGGGGTTTTTTTTACTCTCTTCCGCTATGTGCCTTTCTTGTTTTGTGTTTAGCCGCCTTGATTGCGCTCTTACATTTCTTATTGCATTCTTTGTTCATTTTGAATGCTGCCAATGACCCCTCAGCCTTGTATTTTTTGAAGGCCTTTTCTTTTAGTTTTTATATGCATTTTTACGTTGGAGTTTAGCCACCCAGGGTTTATTTTAGCTCTTTTAAACCTATTCCCCGTTGGAGTGCACTGGCCAATACCTTTATTTAGTATGTTCTTAAAGCGCTCCCATTTTTTCTCCGTGTTCTTTGTTCCTAGGATTTTATCCCATTTTTATATCCTCTAACAAAGAGCGCAGTTTAGGGAAGTTGGGTCTTGGGTCTTTTAAAATTTCTTGTTGATGCGTTCACCATCTGACCCATGAAATTGTCAAAACATTTAGGAAATGGCAAGCCTTAGATGAATGCACGGCTCCTTCTGCCTAGTCTATATCTGGATAATTAAATCCCCCATTATAATGACATGTCCCATCTTTGCTACCATTCCAAGCTGTGATAGGAGGTCTGCCTCCCCCTCCTCCCTCCGGTTGAGGGGGGGGCCTATAGCATACACCCAATATTACTTTCCCCATAGTACCTTCCCTTTGAAGCTCTACCCATAGGGATTCTACCTCCTCCTTAGCTCCATTCGGGATATCTTCCCTCATATTTACTTGCACATTGTTCTCGATATACAGGCATACCCCTTTCCATTTTTACCCTCTTTATCTCTGCGATAAAGGGAATATCCCTGAATTGTTGCCAGCCAATCATGAGAGCTGTCAAACCAAGTCTCTGAAATTCCCACAAAATCGAAATTCTCCTCCTACATTAGCAGCTCCAGTTCTCCCATCTTGTTGGCCAGACTTCTAGCATTGGCATACAAACCTCGTAATTTTGTCCGGTTGCATACTATATCCTCATTCGATGTTATGAGGCTGCACTTTCGATTAGTCAGCCTACCAACACCTTGGGTTTTGGATGTCTGGTCACCCTACCACTAATGGGATGGGAGACTCGGGCGAGTCGCGGAGGGTAATCATTACAAGACAGCTGACCGTCGGCTATGGACGCCGATATCGGGGTGATGCCTCTAGCTGCAGGCATCACACCGTTAGAAGCACTTTCTGAAATATTGGTAATCTCCAGGGCCGATTCCGATATATCTGGGAAAGTGCATATCGGCCCTCGATATATTGAAGTTGCCGATAATTGGTCGATGCCTAATTCACACTACTCAGGTACTAACAATACGTAAGTACTCACAATACTCAGATACTCCCATTACTGAGGTACTCACACTACTCAGGTACTCACACTACACCCTCCTCAGCCAGTGTTCCCACTAGACACAGTTAGTTTTCACAGTCACAGTCTGTGGTCCTGCTCAGCTGTCCCTGTAAACTGACACTTGCAGGGCTTGTCAGCGGTTTCCTTCTCCCTCAGTCAGCCTGCTTCTCTGCTCCTGCCACCTTTGCCTGTCACAATCCCACAATCCCCCGCTCAGAAATTTCACTTACTCTGCACCCCGGTCGGCTTTTCCCCTCTTGGTCTCCCGGTCCCACTGTCCCTCCCGCCGCACTTGATCCCTGGGTCGCCTGCCGCTGCTCCTGGTCCCCTGGTCACCCGCTGCCGCTGCCTCTCGTGATCTGCTTCTTATCTCTCCGGGTCACCAACCACCGCCGCCTCTCAATCTCGGTGGGGGATCGCAGTGGGGGGGTCCGGTCAGCAGCAGCTCTCACTGAGCAGCTCACTCCACACCACGCTGTCTGTGACAGCACTTCCGCCTTCCTCTCGGCAAGTAACATCACCATCTGCCGGGAAACAGCATCACTTTGGGCATTCTGTGACCTCCTTTATCGAGGCTTGAGTAATGCTGAAGAGAGGAAAATCTTGACAGATATAACTCAGAGTTTCCTGAGGGATTTTGTTATGTACAATGGCGCTATATATATGCAGAAGGCTGCTCCAGTCTGGCAATATAACAAAATCTTTCACAAATTCCTTTATTTGTCTAGATTTTATTTACCTCAGGGTTGCTTAAAACCAATCACAAATAAAGGGGGTCTGAGAACCCTTTGATTGCTTTGGCTTTTAAATTTACATTTCAAATAAACTATTTCTGGACCATTCAATAGTCCCGTGCTCCTCTTTTTGCTTTTACATTTGCCACCCAAAATTTGGCCTGAAAACATAGGAGAGAAGCCCACTGATTAACTTCTGCACCAACCTACTTACCCATTTTGGATATACAATGCACTCTATCCTCTTTGAAAGGAATTTGGAAGTGGATTCCCCTTCATTTCTGCCATAGCTAGTGAACATCAAAATGTTTGCTACATGCCTCATTACAGAGTACTGGAGTACCCAGAAAAAGTATGGTCCTCTTGTTACTCACGCAACTAATCCGGCATTGAACTCAAATATTTTGCACTTTACTTTAAACCTATGTCTTTGGTCTTGGATGTATCTCTGTAACCGTTTTGATTATGATACTCATGTCTAATATAGAAACTTTTATTGTTTTGCTGTTCTTTAAATGACAGGGAAAAATATGTTCATTGCACAATCCCTAATACTAACCTAACTTCTAAATAACCATACTTCTCTTATTTGGCACTCGAAGTATACGTTTTGTAAAATTCCTCTCCTGTACTAAGATCGTATACATAGTGCTAAGATCCAGACTAGTGATCTATATCCAATCTTAGAAGGCTAGGAGGTGAGGCTAAGTGTTTCTGTACTATTCAGCTAAGTGAACGCTAGACCACTTTGATGGGTTAATAGAACTTTACACAAAGTAGGTCAGCCCGACATTGCTAAATAGGAATGATGTAGGCTGTAGGAGATGAGGAGGAGAGCTCAGCTTCAGAACTTTAAATATTGATGACTTGTTCTATGCACATGCTGGCAGGATGAAGCAGCTGCTGTCTTAGCAATGCTGGTGGTAATGAGTGCAGCTTAGGGGGACATCTAAACCTACACCAGCCAACCAAAGAGCAAATGTTTACATGTGCAGTTTAACCCCTTCACCACAAATAGACTAATCTCTAAAACACACCACTGCCCCTATTTTTGTGTAATAATTATTATGCAAAAATTGAAAAACCTTTCATTACCCTTAGATCCTGAGTAAACGCTTTTTTACAGCACATTTATGTAAAAAAACGACCTTAGGTTAGAAGTTTCAGGTGTAAGATCGTTCCAATAGTTTCTGTGTGGTAAGAGCTCCTACACAAAACTGAATATGTTTAATATTATCTAGGTAGCAAATGTATTTATACAGCAGATCTTATAGAGGGCCTTATTAAAAAAAAAATTAAAACCGCAGAATTTGATTGAAAGAGAAGAGTTGAGGCTATATTATTAATATTGTTGTTTTAGTGTTCATCAGCCTTTATGATCCTTGCCAAAATAAGTCAATTCCAAGTGATTGGTTTAGTCTCCAAATGTGTACTAAAATTACAGATCTAAAATGATTCCTTAGGTGAACAATATTTTGTAAAACTGAACTATATTCAAGCTAGTATTAGCGAAATTTAAAAAGCATATTATTTTTCAAAGATTTTTAGATGTACAACTAGCTTGATATATATAAATATACAATCTTATCAATTTGTATTAATCTTGTAAAAAAAACATTGGGGTTTATTTACTAAAGGCAAATCCACTGTGCACTACAAGTGCACTTGGAAGTGCAGTCACTGTAGATCCAAAGGGGACATGCAAGGAAAATAAAAACAACATTTTTGCATGCACATACCTGGATGATAGAAATGAGCAGAGCTTCCCCTTATCTACAGCGAGTGCACTTGCAGTGCACTTGTAGTGCACAATGGATTTGCCTTTAGTAAATAAACCCCATTGTTTCTATGTATAGTTTGCAATTATATATGTACAGTACGAGGAGAAGCATATTCAGTCATTACTTATGCAGGCCTAGCTTCTTGCTTTTCAGTGCTACACTGTGCTTTACTCCTTTTTTTTTTTTACAATACAAGTCTATGATGCAACCAATATTTTGGAAACAATGTACTCCCTACATGGCTGATATCCTATCTTAAACCTTTTTGACAGCATAGTTGAAGAAGTAATCTACATAGCCTCTAGAAGATAATTTATAATAATGAATGAATTGCTACCGTTAATAGGAAAAGGACATTTCTAAAAAAAAAAAATGTAAAAGTAACAAAAATACATTTAAAGTGAATATAAACCACGGACATGAAATATGATCAAAGCATATCCCTCTATAGTGTGTGCTGCTCTCAATCCAGAGCACTAAGTGTTATTTCTGTCTGTTGCTTTGTTCCTCTGCTATCTGCATGAATCACTTCTGACATTTTCCTGACACCAAGAGAAAAAAGGTGATGGGGAGGGATCTCCAGCTGATTGATGGCCTCGGCTCTGTTCCTATGAGTTGTGTGAAAAGGGGGGGGGGTCTCTTCCCTCCGATCCCCTCTAAGACCTCTCCTCACTGAGCTCTGCAGAGTGTAATTTCAGCTGCCAATCCCCTTTTTTCAGAACCCTCAGACAGGCTTATGAGCAGGCCTACATCCACATAGCCAGCCAGTGACCCCTTTCTAAAACATATAGCCCCATGAAAGCATTTCCACAGCTGTTAAAGCGTTTGTTACCTCAACACAGTGGCGTCACCAGGGTTGGTTTTACATGGTGTAACCCCCCTTCCTTGGCATGGCTCTCCCCTCCATACCATATCCTAGGCTTGCACATCCACGTCAGCTGTCAGTGGTATATGTAAAATACTGTATATTAACTGAAGTCCTGATAAGGACCCCTGTATTGTTAATACAAAGGATTCAAAACTTGTCCTGAGAGTGTGACAGTAGGAGGGCAGTGTGACAATAGGGGGACAGTGGGACAGGTGGGGGGAATTGTGACAAGAGGCAGTATAATAGGAGGGAGGCAGCACCATAGGAGAGGGGCAGGGGGACAAAGAGGAGCAGCATCACAGGAAGGGGGCATCGTCACAACAGGGGGGTAGTATCACAGGAGGGGGGCAGTGGGACAGGAGGGAGGCAGCGTCACAGGAGGGGGATAGTATCACAGGAGGGGGGCAGCGGGACAGAAGGGAGGCAGTGGTACAGTAGGGCCAGCATCACAAGAGGGGGGCAGCAGGACTGGGGGCACCAGTCCTCCCAGATCTCACCTGTCTAGTGGCTCCTCTGGATAGTGTCAGTGTGTATCTGGTGCTAGGAGGGGTAGCTGTGCTCCAGGTATGCAGAAGATCTCCATCGGCAGCTTCAGAGTGTGGGGGGGGGGGAGGGTGGGCTCCTTCACCCTGACCTTTAACTCTTCTTCCTTCTCCTAAACAAACACCCCCCCCTCCCCTGACCCCCCCCCCCCCCCGCACAGCTGGGTGCACTCCTCCATTCCTCATTGGAGCCTGAGCCTGCATGACAATGTCATGCCACCTGTATTGGTGGCAGTAGAATGAGATCTGAGCTGCCATTGGTGACATATTGGTGACAGTGGCTGGGATCTGACACTGCTGTTGTCAAATATCTATCCTATTCTTACTTCCCACATGCAGCAACTTCTTTCTCCCACAGTGTAGGTTTACAGTGATCTGTGAACAGTGAGCCTACATTGAATTAAACCAAGTGCACACAGTATCCACTGAGCACAGCATGCAGATCCGACTTAAAAATATAACAAACACAAGGCTCAATACTCACAAGGGAGTCATTCTATTTTTTTTATTAAAGGATTTGCATAGGTAAACTATGGAAACCACTTTTAGCAGATTTCTTAGGGTTTAGATTGTATGCACTACAGTGTGATAATCTCAGCGGGATCTCTTAAACCCTATCAGAGGAATCAAAGAAACTCACAGAGGAAGGAATGAAAATGATAAAGGTTATAGGTAACTTTACCTCTGAATAAAATGTATGACTATAGGACGCTGGTGCAGTTTGACATTCAGTTTAAAAAGCCACTTCCAGGATAATAAAGGCAGATGTTCTTGCTGAAAAAATCAGTTTCAGAGGTCACCTGAAGTCTAAGGCCTCATGCACATAGGGCATTTGAAAAAAGAGCTGCAAAGCCAGTTCTGACGCCAGGAAAAAGCAGCTATAAAGACGTGCTTTTAGAAGCGTTTTGTGTTGGCGGTAATGTGCGTTTTAGCCACATTTAGCAGCGTTAGCATTTAGCAGCCTTTCTCTGCCCTCTTCTATTTTCCAACCTCAAATCCAACTACTACAGCTTAAAAACGTCTGACGTGCCCTAACGCTGTTTGCAGCCTATAGCAGTGTCAGGTGTTTTTACAACATTAAGTGGCGTTTTTAAGCTTTAAAAAAAAAACGCCTGACACTTCTAAATGTAGCTGTAAAAACACCCTTTGTGCACGAGGCCCAAAGATAGGTATACATGTTTAGTTTAAGAAAAGTGAACTGATTTCCCCCATTTACAGAAGCAAAGTGGATAAAGCCATCCTCCCCCTGTGCTATTGTATTTTGGCAGTGGGGACTTCACTGATCAGTACTGCAGCCGATTGACTGCAGCGGATGATCGAATAATGTTTTCAAACAGTCCAGTGGGATTGAAGTCAATCTACTGATCAACTTCGGCTGAACAGGGAGAGCCACACACAGATCTAAATGTGGCCAGTCCCTGCAGGACCAGACAAATTTCGATCTGTGAGTACCCAGTTTAAGGCCCCTTTCACACACTCTGTCCGTCGGACGGACTCCGTTTTTCTCAACGGGGGATCGATCCGCCGATCCCCCACTAAGCAGGAGGATGACAGCTGTGTCTCTGCGCAGTGTACAGGTAGCAAAATGATAGTCTTCAAGTAACTACTGCCCTCCTCAAATGACAGCTAAAATGTCAGGCTCAGACAAAGGTAAATAAGGAAGAATTATCAATCTATAAAGTCCCAAGCCTGCACAGTTATAATTATTAAAGGCTATTTATATTTCAGCATTAGCTCATTTGTGACTGGTTTCCTTAAAGCTCGAACTACAGAGATCTTGTATGAATTTATTTGATACATTCTCCCACAATGCATCACATTCTGTGAATGAAGTTGAAGTGGATGAATGACAGGATACATGTAATGGTGTGTATCACATATCTGGCAGAATGCTGATTCTGGTGAAAATCCTCCCTTCATGCCACAATGCATTGTGGAGTATAGTATTCACTGAGGGCTAAAGGGGCAAGTGAATGGCACAATTCTTTACAACAGCAGTGGCTGTTTTTAACCCATAAATCACAGGAAGGTAGCCGCTCACAGTAATACTCGGCCACTATGAAGGTGGCATAAAGGGCAGGATTTTTACAAAACAAAACCAAAAAAAAAATTCCCAGCTCAAATCACCAACCAGATTTCTTCAAAGTACCAACCAAATTATCCTGTCTAACAGTTTTCATTAAAAACAGGGGTTTAATTAGCACACATTTACAAATGCATTCGTAAGCTGCAGAGCCGCTCCAAGGCACCTGATATTTCTGCAGTCCTAACTCTTGTAAATTTATGAGAGCCTCCATAGTAGAAGTACATGCATTCTAATGGATAGATAGATGGCAGGTTAGTTGGAGGTAGCCCACCCTTCCAGCAGCCTGCAGAACATTGGATACACACTATAACATTTAACTAATGTGTTTGGTGCTGTAACTTAAGCTTTAAGTTTATTTAAAGAGGTTGTAAACCCTCTCTTTTAACTTGTACCTATAGGTAAGCCTTTAATAAGGCTTACCTATAGGTACTGTAAATATCTCCTAAACTTGCACTGTTTAGGAGATATTAACTTTTAATGCAGCCTATGATGTCATCGCGCATGCACTCTGAAGGAACTGTTTTTTTTTACTGGTTTACAACCTCTTTAACCACTTCAGCAAAAAGAGCGACAATTTTGAAAAAAAACGCCATGTTTTTTACTTTCTGCTATAAAACCTCCCCAATAAAATTTTTTTTTAAAATCTAATTTTTTATCAGTTTAGGCCAATTTGTATTCTGCTACATATTTTTGTTAAAAGAAATCCCAAAAAGCGTATTTTAATTGGTTTGCGCAAAAGTTATAGCGTTTACAAACTACGGGATAGATTTTTGGAATTTTTATTAATTTTTTTGTTTTTATTAGTAATGGTGGCAATCAGCGTTTTTTAGCGGGACTGCGACATTGCGGTGGACAGATCGGGCCCCTAACTGACATTTTTTATGCTTTTTGGGGACCAGTTAATACAATAATCAGTGCTAAATAATATGCACTGCTACTGTATAAATGACACTGGCAGGGAAGGGGTTAACACTGGGGGGTGATCAAAGGGGTTAATGTGTGCCTAAATGTGCTTACTCACTGTGTATGGGAATGGTTCTGGGTCAGGCACAGAGAGATCGAAGTTTCAGCTTAGCTGAAACTCCTGATCTCTCCCTTCCTGTCTCACAGAAGACT
Organism: Pelophylax lessonae; assembly: GCF_965119305.1. Classification (NCBI taxonomy): domain Eukaryota; kingdom Metazoa; phylum Chordata; class Amphibia; order Anura; family Ranidae; genus Pelophylax; species Pelophylax lessonae. The sequence continues at coordinate 96,727,210 of NC_138773.1, forward strand.
CGCCTGCTTTGTTTACATAAGCAGGCAGGTCTTCTGTCAGTCTAAGTGACGACAGTGGGAGCGTGGTTTCGGCGGCGCGCGGGCACCGCCAAAACCTCGTGCACAAAATGGCGTAGTACTACTTGATTTTGCGCAGCCGTGCCGCTCTGCCGCAGTAATACTAAGGTGGGCGGTCAGCAAGAGGTTAAAGTGCTCCACTCAAATCAAATCAACATAAATCTGAGATACAAGTGAACAGATGCATTTGGAAATGTTCAGTAACCTATTAAACACTGCACTCTTTCTCCCACATAATCCCAGGTCAACAAATGGAGGCAGATAGGGATTCAAAGAAACAGCTGCGTTAAGTATTATTATACATTTGAGCACTGGACAACTTTATCGATCGTCCAAGTGACTGAAACAAGAACAAATGCTTATAACACATCAAAGGGATTAGACAGGCCTCTTTTTTCCCCATTTCTTCAAAGTATACATAAATAAAGGGTAAAAACTAGAAAGGATGCTTTAAGAAGGCATGGAAATTCTAATTACAGAATAAAAAGCTCCAAATGGTATCATTTAGCTGTAGTAATGCTGGTTGCACTGCAAATCAGGATATTACTGAATCAGTGTAGCATGATGAATGAGATTGCCACAAGCTCTGATTAAACAGAGTGTAACATGTATAAAAAGCATGAAAATATTGCATTTCTGTATTCATGAATACATCCTTAAACATGTATTTATACAAGCAATGTAAGTACCTGAATTGGACTTTGTACCAGCAATCACTGTACCACTGTACTCAAACTGGGATAGGGAAAAGCATTACAAGGAGCCGACCAGTTTTATTTCGGTCTGGGCATACTGATAGGAGTAGGATGCAGAGTGACAGAGAGATGAGATAATCATTCAGCTACTTCTGTTCTTTCTGTTCACTCACAGGGAAGAGGAAGAACAAGACCTGTGATTGTTATTAAAATGCAGCAGAGAAAATCAGGTCTGTTGCCCTGCCAGGAAAGGGCACGCTGTATGGCAGAGCTGTGTAAATCTCAAAAGTAAATGGACAGAAATTATTTGGCAGGCAAAACAGTTCCTTCATACAGTATGAATTTTATTTGTGTACTTGGCTGTTTACCAGGAGTTAAGCTTTAACCACTTCTCGCAAACCGACTTACCTGTACATCGGCTTTCAGAAGTGGTTGTACCAGGATGATGCATGCAGGCATTAACTAGGTTCTGTTTTTTAGAGCCAGCGGTCAGCTTTCAGGAGATAACAGCCGATGCAGCACAGCAGCCACTTGGCCATTATCCCAGTGAGTGGGAGGGGCCTCCCCCCCCCCCTCTCCCGCCGCCTTCACTTGAATGGACTGAAATCGCAACAGACCACAGTAAAAGTCGTGCATGCACTACTTTACAAAACACAGAGCAAATGCACTACTTTACAAAACACAGAGAAAATGCACTACTTTACAAAACACAGAGAAAATGCACTACTTTACAAAACACAGAGAAAATGCACTACTTTACAAAACACAGAGAAAATGCACTACTTTACAAAACACAGAGAAAATGCTCTACTTTACAAAACACAGAGAAAATGCACTACTTTACAAAACACAGAGAAAATGCTCTACTTTACAAAACACAGAGAAAATGCTCTACTTTACAAAACACAGAGAAAATGCACTACTTTACAAAACACAGAGAAAATGCACTACTTTACAAAACACAGAGAAAATGCACTACTTTACAAAACACAGAGAAAATGCACTACTTTACAAAACACAGAGAAAATGCTCTACTTTACAAAACACAGAGAAAATGCACTACTTTACAAAACACAGAGAAAATGCACTACTTTACAAATTACAGAGAAAATGCACTACTTTACAAATTACAGAGAAAATGCACTACTTTACAAAACACAGAGCAAATGCACTACTTTACAAAACACAGAGAAAATGCACTACTTTACAAAACACAGAGAAAATGCACTACTTTACAAAACACAGAGCAAATGCACTACTTTACAAAACACAGAGCAAATGCACTACTTTACAAAACACAGAGAAAATGCACTACTTTACAAAACACAGAGCAAATGCACTGTTTGCAACCTGCGTTTGGGATTTCATAGCATTGCACTGACACCAGCTGAAGACCGCAAGTGCAGTGCATATTGAACACGGTTCAGGAAAATGCCCACAGAACGTGAATTGACCCTAAGAAGATTCTGCTATCTTTGCATCAGCCAAAAAATTTGCCAAAAAATCAGCCTCTGCACTATCAAGAAAAGGAAGTTGGGTCTTTAGTATGTGTTTTTTCTCATACTGGGTCTATTTATTGAATATTCTTCAGTTTGTAAGGATACCTAAATTGGACCTTTTGCAGTACAATGCAAGGTCCACTTTTACTGTCTGGGCCCCCTACCTCTGTAAAAATAATTAGGTCCAAAGTTACCTTTGTTCAATGCTAAGCATGAAGAAAACGTGTGACTCATTCCATGTGACAGCAGCGGACCTATCATGCAATGTCACATATGAGTCAATAGCCCCGTGTAAGCTATAACTCTCAGCACCTTAAGCTAAGCTGAGCTCAGTGCCTGCAGGAATAGGGGAAGACAGAGCTCCCTGGGCATGCATGGCTTTTGAACCATGCTGGGGGTGGGTGCCCAACGTCTGCTGTGTCCTAGAAGTGAGCTAGGACAAAGGAATGTAAACAGTGGGGGTATTCAGGCTTCATGGGTGACAGGAATTGGCCTATAGGTATGGCATTTGCATGAAACAATATTTTTGCAAACAGCACAGTGCATTTTAATCGACTGGGGCTCCTTATCGGTATGGGCCAGTTTATGTAAAAGGTGAACTTTAAAATGAGAATAAAAAACTTATAGAAGATTCTATTTGCAACCTATGTTGTGAAAATTTTTATGTTTTCTACCTTCCAATAAGAAAGGAGCAGCCAGTGAGATTTCAGATGTTAAACAGAAACTTTTTCCAGTATTTTCTTTCCATATATCAGGTTACATTTGTCAGCATATACACTGACTTCTTCTGGCTTATACTGTAATATTTGTCTTTTAATATTAAATTATTATTAGCTGAACAAGTATTTTGCATTCACTGTGGTCGACTTGAAATGTAAACCTTCCAAAATATTACACTGTTGCTATGTTACAGAGATTCCTAAAATGGCAACTAAAGCCATGACACCTGAAAAAAATGGTACATCACCCGCTGCCTCCACTCCTCTGTGATACTCCAGGGAATCGAAGCAGCTGTATGTACAGGAATCTGGAAATCAGCACAGCTCTATCATTCAGTGGTAGAAATCTGCAAAGCTTAACCAAGTGATTGTAAAGGGGAAAAAATAAACATTTCATACTTACCTGCTCTGTGCAATGGTTTTACACAGAGCAGCCCCAATCCTCCTCTTCTCATGTCCCCTGCCGGTGCTCTGGACTCCTTGCCCTGGTAAGTGCCCCCATAACAATCAACTTGCTATGGGGGCACTTGTGAGGGCACTTGTGAGGGCTCAAACCCGAGCCGTGCTCTATGTGTCTCAGCCCCATCCCCCACTCCCTTCCCACTGGCTGTGATTGACAGCTCCCCAGCCAGTGAGGAGAGAGAACAGTGATACTGCTCCCAGGCTGGATCAGAACTGGAGTCAGGTAAGTATAAGGGGCGAGGGGGGGAGCTGCACTCAAATGTTTTTTTTTACCTTAATGCAATAAATGCATTAAGGTAAAAAAAAAAAGAATTCTGCCTTTTGGAGCCATTTTATTGTCATTCATCTATCACTTACTGTATGTATAATTTGACACCAACATGATATAGACAGTATATATATAATCCAGAGAGAGTGGCACCCATGGGTCTTGAAAGGTGGACACACAATGAAGGTTTTATTTTGACGTTTTGACAAGCTCATCTTCCTCAGGATACTGTGTATGTGTATATGTGTGTGTATATATATATATATATATATAGATATATATATATATATATATATATATATATAGTATCTCACAAAAGTGAGTACACCCCTCACATTTTTGTAAATATTTTATTATATCTTTTCATGTGGAAACACTGAAGAAATGACACTTTGCTACAATGTAAAGTAGTGAGTGTACAGCTTGTATAAGGGCTCTTTCACACGGGCGATCCGATCAGATCCGCCTGTCAGTTTTTTAGGTGGATCTGATCCTCCATGCAGCTCTATGGGGCAGCGGGTGTCAGCGGAGATCCGCATCCGGTCCTGTGCTTGAAATCTGGACGGATGGAAACCCTATTTTTCCATCCGTTCAGTAATCGGAGCAGATCGGATCTGATGATAGCGGACAAGCGGTCCGCTCTCATCCGATCCCCCATAGAGGGCAGCGGGGGCTGAGACACCTCCCTCTCCGCTCTGCAAGCGGAGACGGAGCTATCATCCGCCCGGCTCAGCGGGGATCGCGGATCGATCCCCGCTGAGCAACACGGATCTGCCTACGGAGCGGACCGTGTGAAAGAGCCCTAACAGTGTAAATTTGCTGTCCCCTCAAAATAACTCAACACACAGCCATTAATGTCTAAACCACTGGCAACGAAAATGCATACACCCCTAAGTGAAAATGTCCAAATTTGGCCCAGTTAGCCATTTTCCCTCCCCAGTGTCATGTGACTCGTTAGTGTTACAAGGGAGCAGGTATGTTCGCTCTCACTCTCTCATACTGGTCACTGGAAGATCAACATGGCCCAAAATGGCAAAGAACTCTCTGAGGATCTGAAAAAAATAATTGTTGCTCTACATAAAGATGGCCTAGGCTATAAGAAGATTGCCAAGACCCTGAAACTGAGCTGCAGCATGGTGGCCAAGACCAAATAGTGGTTTACCAGGACAGGTTCCACTCAGAACAGGCCTTGCCATGGTCGACCAAAGAAGTTGAGTGCACGTGCTCAGCATCATATTCAGAGGTTGTCTTTGGGAAATAGACGTATGAATGCTGCCAGCATTGCTGCCGAGGTTGAAGGGGTGGGGGGTCAGCCTGTCAGTGCTCAGACCATACGCCGCACACTGCATCAAATAGGTCTGCACGGCTGTTGTCCCAGAAGGAAGCCTCTTCTAAAAATGATGCACAAGAAAGCCCGAAATCAGTTTGCTGAAGACAAGCAGACTAAGGACATAGATTACTGGAACCATGTCCTGTGTTCTGAAGAGACCAAGATAAACTTATTGTATTTGGTTCAGATGGTGTCAAGCGTGTGTGGTGGCAATCAGGTGAGGAGTACAAAGACAAGTGTGTCTTGCCTATAGTCAAGCTTGGGGGTGGGAGTGTCATGGTCAGAGGCTGCATGAGTGCTGCCGGCACTGGGGAGCTACAGTTCATTGAGGGAACACTGAATGCCAACATGTACTATGACATACTGAAGCAGAGCATGATCCCGTCCCTTCAGGGACTGGGCCGCAGAGCAGTATTCCAACATGATAATGACCCCAAACACACCTCCAAGACGACCACTGCCTTGCTAAAGAGGCTGAGGGTAATGGTGATGAACTGGCCAAGCATGTCTCCAGACCTAAACCCTATTGAGCATCTGTGGGGCATCCTCAAACGGAAGGTGGAGGAGCACAAGGGCTCTAACATCCACCAGCTCCGTGATGTCGTCATGGAGGAGTGAAAGAGGACTCCAGTGGCAGCCTGTGAAGCTCCATGCCCAAGAGGGTTAAGGCGGTGCTGGAAAATAATGGTGGCCACACAAAATATTGACACTTTGGGCCCAATTTGGACATCTTCACTTAGGGGTATACTCACTTTTGTTGTCAGCGGTTTAGACATTATTGGCTGTGTGTTGAGTTATTTTGAGGGGCCAGCAAATTTACACTGTTATACAAGCTGTACACTCCCTACTTTACATTGTAGCAAAGTGTCATTTGAAAAGATATAATAACATATTTACAAAAATGTGAGGGATGTACTCACTTTTGTGAGATACTGTGTGTGTGTGTGTGTGTGTACTGTATATATATTTTTATTTTTTGTAAAGCCCAACAATGAACTGCTAATATCTACATTTTGTGCTGTTAGTTATACCGTTGAAAGTGTTTTGTTATATCTGTTTAACCACTTCAGCCACGGAAGATTTGACCCCCTTCCTGACCAGGCCCTTTTTTGCGATTTGGCACTGCGATAATTTAACAGACAATTGAGCGGTCGTGCGGCGCTGTACCCAAACAAAATTTATGTCCTTTTTTTCCCACAAGTAGAGCTTACTTTTGGTGGTATTTGATCACCTGTGTGATTTTTTTTATTTTTTGCGCTATAAACAAAAAATCAGCGACAATTTTGAAAAATAAAAACAATATTTTTCACATTCTGCAACATGACATTCCCCCAAAAAAATGTAAAAATCTAATTTTTTAAAAATTTTGGGCCAATTTGTTTTCTGCTACATATTTTTGGTAAAAAGAATTGCAATAAGCGTATTTTGATTGGTTTGCGCAAAAGTTATCGCGTCTACTAACTACGGGAAAGCTTTAGGTAATTTTTTTTTTTTTGCAGGACTGCGACATTGCGGCGGACAGATCGGACCCCAACTGACATTTTTGACACTTTTGGGGGTACCAGTGGCATTACTACAGTAATCAGTGCTAAAAATATGCACTGTTACTGTAATAATGCCATTGGCAGGGAAGGGATTAACCCTGTGGGTGATCAAGGGGTTAAATGTGAGCCTAGGAGAGTGATTGTAACTGTGGGGGGGCGTGGCTTCTGAGATGACCATAGAGACATGTGATCCTATATAGCAGGATCACATGAGCTCTGGGATCATCCCAGGGAGAAGGACGGTCGGCCGTGTTCACAACAGCTGACCATCCTTCTCTCTCATCGGGGAACGATCGCGGGTGTCAGGCGCCAATCGGAGCCGCCTGACACACGCATCGGCTTCCCCTAGACTCCAGAAAGCAAGCGCTGTACATGTACGGCGATTTGCCTGGGTGCGGCTGCTGCGGTAGGCGGTCGTAAACTGGTAAATAAGTGCAAAAAGATGCACTAGCATAGTTGGCCTGCTGGTTGCCATCTTGAACTACAGAATAGTTGGGGTCTGTGTTTTGGGGAGTAGAATGTGTTGTTTAGTAAAAAACACTTGGGTTGACACCACTCAGTCCATAAAAATGCTGTGACTTCTGTGACATCAGCAGAGAGCGGACTTCAGCTTGCTCTCTGCTGAAAATGGGTCACAGGAGTGCAAAACAAATTGCACTCCTGTGATCCATAGAAGAAGTACAGCCAAACAAGCTTTGGCTATACTTCGCCTTTAACTGCAGGGATGTGTTGCATATGTTTTGTTTTTTTGTTTTTGCCCTGACAAGCATTGAAAAGTGTATGTCAAGATGAAACCTTTTTTAAATTTTGGATAGCGTAAGTAAGGTTTGGACCCTCTGTCAGTCTTTATTGCTATCGGTGTTCCCATTGGGGAGGTTTTATTCTTCTGTTTGTACTAGTGACCTTTGTCAGCAAGAAAGCAAGTATGGGAAAATCCACAGAACAAGATGTACATGAAAACAATGCAATGTAAACACGTGTTCCATGTAAATTAGGAATTCCCCTCACTTTGGGAGATTTCCTCTAACTTCCTGTTGAGTCTTTGAGGCAGTAAGTAAAGGGGAATTCCCACAATGGTACACAGATTGCAAAAAAAATAACCTACGGTACTCTAGCCAAAAATAAACAAATAGTTTATGATATACATACCATTTAAAATGGATTTCCAGGCTTTTCCTAACTGTTATTAAACCTGCTCCCACCCCCCCCCCCCTCCTTCCTATTCTAAGTACCCTGTGAAAGGAAGATGCTTATACGTATCTATCATGAAGGCACTCTGGTTCACTCACGTGATCTCCGAAGCGGCCGGCTTCAAGGGAGAGAAGAGATCATCGACAAATGCCTGTGCGGTGACGTCACCCAAATTCTTGCTATAGGTCATCTATTGATGGCTGTCCCTCCTCTCCCCTGAAGCCGCTGCTGGGAGCTGATCATGTGTCCAGGCCAGAGCACCCTCAGAATAGGTGTATGAGCATCTTCCTTTCACAGAGTAGTTAGAATTGGAGTTGAATCAGAGGTGCTGGAACAGCACTGATAGCACATGAGCCGAGCAGAATAAGCTCCAGAGGTCTCAAACCCCCAGGAGATTCAGAGACAAAAGAGGTCCACTCATTGGGGCAAGCTGTCTAGTTTTACCTTTTGGAAACCACAGGTAGGTGTTAGATGGGTGCGCGCATTAATGCGTGGGTGCCCATGCTCGAACCTGTGCGCATGCTGAGGAACTCTATCTACCCTATGGACCCGATTTCTCTGACAACTTCCTTCTTCCACGAGTGAGGCTCATGTAATTCTTATACTGTATATAAACCCCCCAAAGATCCTACAGCGTATGCCACCTATAGGACGATCGCCTTACTGAACTGCGATCCTAAAATACTTACAAAACTTCTTGCTTGCCGATTGAACTCTCTTCTACATTCTGTGATTGATGCTGATCAAACTGAGTTCATGGCTCATAGGGCCACAGATGTCAACTTGCAGAGATTATTCACAAATACCCATGCCCCACATAACAACTTGGGTTCCAGAGTGGTTGCCTCCATAGACATAGAGAAGGCCTTTGATACCGTCGAGTTGTCATATTTGTGGGAGGATGAGATATCCTCTTCTTTTTACACGGTGGTTAAAAATGATATACCAGCACCCAACAGTAGTAATTACTACTGTTGGGTGCTGTAGGGGTGAGGTAGTAGGGGTGAGGTGGAGGCCTGTCAGCAAAATTTCCCCCGTACAGAGGCATGAGGCAGGGTTGCCCTCTCTCTCCAGCCCTTTTTGCAATTGCGATGGAGCCGGTGGCCGAGGCCCTAAGGGTGTCCCCACTCATCCATGGTTTGAGAGTTGCCTGGCTGGAGGAGAGGGTAGCTCTATACGTGGACAACCTGCTATTGTTTCTAAATGATGCGGGTCCCTCCTTGGAAGGGGCGATTTTGGAGGTGTTTTCTTCCATTATGGGTCTAAAGGTTAATTGGTCCATGTCTCTGCTATTCCCGATTGACCCTGATGACCAAAAATCTGCTTCATCAGCATTGCAGTTGCAGTGGGTGCAGCAATTTAAGTATTTGGGTGTGATGGTGTCTCGGAACGCTGAGGATTATCTTGGGCTGAATCTCCTTCCAGTGTACCAGACATGGGAAAACCTACCTTTGTCCCTTCTGGGGCGCATGAATTTAATTAAAATGAAAATACTCCCAAATTCACTTATCTTTTTAGATATTCGCCACAATGGATCCTTCTTCTCACAGTTGAATCAAGTTTTCTCTTCCTTCATATGGGGATCTCGACCACCGAGGTACAAATTGACAACTCTCATGAGACCTACCTCCAGGGGGGGGGGGGGGGTTAGCCTTTCCAGATTGTTACAGGTATTATCTGGCATCACAGCTGGTCACTGCTAGATGGTGGCTATGCCCAGACAGACTAACCACCTCCACGGTTCTGGAGGCAGCAGTATTAAACTCCCTGGAGGCCCTGCAACATGAAAGAATATCAATAGAACAAAAATTCCCAGAATACCCCTATGTGGCACAATACAACTCTATTACACCTGTACATCCTGCCAGGCCCACAGGCGTGGGCTAAGTATAACGTTAAACATCTTCCATGTGGTGTAGTGGTTATCACTTTCACCTAGCAGCAAGAGGGTCGCTGGTTCGAATCCCAACCATGACACTTCCTGCCTGGAGTTTGCATGTTCTCCCTGTGCCTGTGTGGGTTTCCTCTGGGTACTCCGGTTTCCTCCCACACTCCAAAGACATGCTGGTAGGTTAATTGGATCCTGTATAAAATTGGCCCTACTATGTTTGTATGAATGTGAGTTAGGCACCTTAGATTGTAAGCTCCTTGAGGGCAGGGACTGATGTGAATGTGTAATGTATATGTAAAGCGCTGCATAAATTGACAGCGCTATATAAGCACCTGAAATAAAATAAAATAAATATTGTAGCTAATGGTTCCCTGCGGTTCCTCACATCACTTTCTGCTGATTATAATGTCCCAGCCTCTCACTTGTTCAGATACCTCCAGCTGTCCAAAGCTTTAGAAAGCCAATTTCCCACTGTCTCCCTAAGGCTGAAACAGTCTGAGCTACAAGCCCGATTCCAAAAAAGTTGGGACACTGTACAAATTGTGAATAAAAACAGAATGCAATGATGTGGAAGTTTCAAATTTCAATATTAGATTCAGAATACAACATAGATGACATGTCAAATGTTTAAACTGAGAAAATGTATAATTTTAAGGGAAAATAAGTTGATTTTACATTTCATGCCATCGACACAAAAGTTGGGTCAAGGCTATGTTTACCACTGTGTGGCATCCCCTCTTCTTTTTATAACCGTCTGCAATTGTCTGGGGACTGAGGAGACAAGTTGCTCAAGTTTAGGAATAGGAATGTTGTCCCATTCTTGTCTAATACAGGCTTCTAGTTGCTCAACTGCCTTAGGTCTTCTTTGTTGCATCTTCCTCTTTATGATGCGCCAAATGTTTTCCATGGGTGAAAGATCTGGACTGCAGGCTGGCCATTTCAGTACCCGGATCCTTCTACGCAGCCATGATGTTGTAATTGATGCAGTATGTGGTCTGGCATTGTCATGTTGGAAAATGCAAGGTCTTCCCTGAAAGAGACGATGTCTAGATGGGAGCATATGTTGTTCTAGAACTTGGATATGCCTTTCAGCATTGATGGTGCCTTTAGAGATGTGTAAGCTGTCCATGCCACATGCACTCATACAACCCCATACCATCAGAGATGCAGGCTTCTGAACTGAGCACTGATAACAACTTGGGTTGTCCTTGTCCAATTTAGTCCGGATGACATGGTGTCCTAGTTTTCCAAAAAGAACTTCAAATTTTGATTCGTCTGACCACAGAACAGTTTTCTACTTTGCCACAGTCCATTTTAAATGAGCCTTGGCCTGCACTTCTGGATCTTGTTTAGATTTGGCTTCTTTTTTGGCCTATAGAGTTTTAGCCGGCAACAAATGGCACGGTGGATTGTGTTCACTGACAATGTTTTCTGGAAGTATTCCTGAACCCATGTTGTGATTTCCATTACAGTAGCATTCCTGTATGTGATGCAGTGCCGTCTAAGGGCCCAAAGATCACAGGCATCCAGTATGGTTTTCCGTCCCTTAAACACAGAGATTGTTCCAGATTCTCTTAATCTTTGGATGATATTATGCACTGTAGATGATGATAGCTTCAAACTCTTTGCAATTTTTCTCTGAGAAACTCCTTTCTGATATTGCTCCACTATTTTTCACCGCAGCATTGGGGGAATTGGTGATCCTCTGCCCATCTTGACTTTTGAGAGACACTTCCACCCTGAGAGGCTCTTTTTATACCCAATCATGTTGCCAATTGACCTGATAAGTTGCAAATTGGTCCTCCAGCTGTTCCTTATATGTACATTTAACTTTTCCGGCCTCTTATTGCTACCTGTCCCAAATTTTTTGGAATGTGTAGCTCTCATGAAATCCAAAATGAGACAATATTTGGCATGACATTTCAAAATGTCTCACTTTCAACATTTGATATGTTATCTATATTATATTGTGAATAAAATATAAGTTTATGAGATTTGTAAATTAGTCCATTCCTTTTTTACTCACAATTTGTACAGTGTCCCAACTTTTTTGGAATTGGGTTTTAGAACATGTAATTCGAACAGAGTGCTCAGAGAAACCTACCTCTGTTATATAACCACCATCTGTTGGCCTCCCTTCCAGACCTTTGCAGCCTTTGGCAGAGATGGCTGAGGGATATACACAAGCTAGATGATGTGGACTGGGAGGATATTTGGGATCTTCCTTTTCGTCATCTGGTTTCCCAAAGAGACAGGCTTATTCAATTTACAATTGTGCATAGGGACTCCACATAGGCAGCATACAAGGAACCCTTCAATTTCTCAGGAATGTTGGAGATGTGATCACTCTCCTGCTGACTTTTCACATGTTTTTTTAAGCTACCAGGTTATTGGCAAATATTGGGTGGAGGTGATTTCTATTATCAACAGTATTGCTAAGATATACTTAAAACCTCCTGTTAGTCTGTGTCTGCTTGGATTAGTGGAGGCACTGGTGTGTATGGTGGCAGGAAGGACCATGCTTAGCCTACTACTTTTCTATGCCCGCAAGGCCATAACTATGTCTTGGAAGAAGGCTGCTCCTCCCTCCCTTACTTTTTGGAAACATTTGGTCAATGTTAACCTGCCTTTATATAAAGAAACATATGTTAATAGAGGCTGTCCAAAGAAATATAAATATGATTAAGTATGGTCTAAATTGACCCAACCACTGCTTCTATGTTGGACAAATCATAATACCTCTCTTATCCTTTTATTCTGTTGTGTCAAATGGAGGTAGGAAGTGATACTGGAGACATTCTCCTTTTATTAGAATCACTGGTATTCATGAGAAGGTACCTTTTTTAGGACTTGAGCCATGCCTAGTCTTAACATAGTTGCCCTGAAGGATTTTATGTTGTTTTCTAGATGCCTACGTGGTCGACTGTGTCTTGAATTGGGAGTTTTGTTTTGTTGTGTTGTGTGATTGTACACCTGATATACTAATAAAAAGATATTTTTAAAAAAATCACAGTGGTGTAAGTGTGATTTAAGTGACAGCAGCTCTGTGATAAGTAAAAATTTCTTCAAACAATAAAAAAAAAAAGTAGAAAAATACATTTATGGACAAGAACAAAGATGAATATTGGACAACACCAAAAGAGAAGGAGAGAATGCCAGGACCATGGGAAGTGTAAGGTGGGACTGTTGATTTGAATGGTCCATAGATAACATGTCCAGGCAATATGCTTCCTCTTTTCTGTAGGTCTAATTGAAGCGATTGAGATTCTGTTTCTGAAGAAAGATATGAAGCTGTCATTTATGAAAAATGCAACCTCTGTCATCTCTTTCACTTTTCTCTCAGTCTCCATGCGTGCCCCATTTCATTCATCCATCAGTCAAACCTCTGTATTGCTCATTTGCCAACAAAGAGAACAAAATTCACTTTTTCCTGTATGGAACAGTATTATTACCTGAAGTATATTATATATATGTGATAAAATTTTAATTTTCATATTTAAAATCCATATAAGTACAAAGGTACCCAAATTAAAGGAGAACTCTGCTAAAGACAAAAATCACCAATAAAAAAAAAAAAAAGGTAATGTACACATACTGTATCTTTTCTATTTTATTTTAGATGACCTCCAGAAGAACATGTATTAAAAATACACAAGTTTTCTTTATCCATGGGCTGCATCATTTAGTGTGGATTCAGAGGGGAAGGTATTAGAATGAAAAAGCATTTTAACAAAGACAACTCTGCTACTCCCTCCACTAACCCACAGAGTCGATAGGGGCTAAGTCACACTACTGTGGATAGTAAGATCTAAGATCTAAACATCCAGAATACCAACAATTGTTGAGTCTTATAGATTTCCTATATTAGGAGAGAAAATGGACTCCTCCAAAAATAAAAACTAGACCTATCCCCTCTGTTAAAAAAAACGGACGTTCATTATCAGGGCATAAGCAATTCATGTGAACAACATAGCTAGGTATGTTGTTCTGGGGAAAAACTGTGAACTGGAAGGCTATACAAGTTTAATAAAGCTGAAATTCATACTTAATACAGTATATGCAAACTCTTTTATCTGCCAACAGTTGTAATTCTGTTTAACATAGCCAGGTCCTTGACCTTCATGCAGTCTACTACACCGAAGCCAAATCATGCAATTTGGTCCAGGACTCATACCAGCCTGTTCACGTAAATAAACTTTCAGCGCAAATAGTATATTATGTAATAAGCCTCGATAAAGAAGTCTTTTCCTAGGAAGAGCAATGGAAGTCTCTAGGAGTCCATTGGGAAATCCCATAAAACAGTTTTAATTGTAATGACTGCAGCACTTCTTTTTGGAGGGTATTGGAACCTCTAGCAGCTAAAAGAACCAAGAAGGTGCAGCATTCTAAGTGTATTTATTAGTTCATATAGTTCAAACAGATATATTAAAGTAGGATTGCACTCAAAGTGTGGAGATTAAGCAATGCACAGTTCTCATCCTCCAGCAGAAACGCCAGATGACAGTCATGTGTGTTCCACAGGTTTGTCCGGGACCTCTTCCTGCTGTATCCTGGAGGAATGGCAAGTGGCTGGTCTGTGTGGAATAGACCTGTATGTAGGCGGCTCTATGAGTCCAACGATGGAGTGAGCCCCGTACTGGGATGTCTGGATGTCAGCTTGAACGGCTGGTGTGCAGGGGGAGAGAGAGCGGTGTGAGTGGAGACAGTGGCTGGCCGTAACCAGGCTGGAATGCAAGCCAGATTGGAAAGCATGTCCAACCGGCATCTGCCCGTGATGACGTCACACAATGGGCAGTGTGGTGGGCGGCAACATGTTTCAAAGCCTCCTAGCTCCTTCATCAGACCGGACCACGAAGGAGCTAGGAGGCACTTTGTGAGTGCAATCCTATTTTAATATATGTGTTTTATGAACTAATAAATAAACTTAGAATGCTACGCCTTCTTGTTCCTTTTATCTTATACCAGTCTGTGACTGGGCAACGAAGGAGCACCATAGTAGTATAGTAGTAGTAGCATAAAGATGGTGCCATTCCCATGCTCTCCTGTCTTGTAATCATGTTCACTGTTTTAGTCTGAAGGAACTGAAAAAAAGGATTGGAACCCTGACTGACTCCTAGTGTGGAACTCTCCTTACCCAACTTAGGTCCTACCACGCAGGGTACTTGTGCTAGTTGTATATGAAATACATGTTTTTAGATATATTACTGGATTTATGGTTTTTATATCTGCCAGCTTTTAAGAGAAGGAGGATGTTATAAAAACAAAATTTTGCTGTGAAAAGCATATTAACCTAAATATAAAAAGCCGGTCTTAAAAAAAGGACTCAATTATTCTACAAATCTGCTAAATTGTCAGACCTTGGGGGGGGGGGGGGATTTTATTAACTATACATTCACTATTCTAGGCTGGTAAGTGACACAAAAGATATACAGTATGTTGGATAGAGATGTTTTTAATTAAACCTGAATTTAGACCTTCCTTTCCTCATCAATTATGGTGGTTTTTTTAATTCGAGGAAGATGGATAAAAAATAAAAGTGGTTGATTTTCTTAAAGTAGAACTAAATGAAACCTTTTTTTTTTTTTTTTTTCATTTATATAACGGAGGGTTATAACCCCTGCCAGTTTTTTTTTTCCAGTATGTGTCCCATTGTGGAGATTTCATTTCACTTCCTGTCACAGAGCCAAACAGGAAGTGAGAGGAAATCCCTTTAAAGTTAGAAAATCCCTTGTTGTAACCAGGGTCAACATAACTAATGTCCCTAGCAGATTTCCCCTCAATTATTGTGGGGACAACTCAAAATTTGGGATTTTCTTTTTCTATATGTGATAACGGTAATCAGGGCAAATAGAGGGGGTGAATCTCCCTGACGGGGAAACTGCCAGCAATACAAAATTTGTCAGGTGTACTAATACCTCTCCAGTCTTTCCAAAAAAAAATTTTGCCTTTTTTTATACTTGTGACACCTTGAGCCTTTACAGGCCAAGTCTGTGGAAAAAAATGACAAGAAAGTCAAAAAAGCAAGGCTGGAAAATTTAAAATCTGGCCTTAAAAATGGCCCTTAACCTCAGTCTAGTATTATCACATGCGAAAACCAGGACATTTCTTTCTGGGAAAGGTAATGATGCATTCACACCCTGTTAATTGTTGTAGTCAAGGAAAAAATGTGACAGGTCCTGATGATGCCTACTTCAGAATAAGCGCAGATTGGTTACATACGTTGTGTTCATATATTTAGCCATCATTAAACCTTGTTAAAAATCCAAGCATGTCTAATAGTTACTGTAGTAGCACCTTTTCAGTACACCATTATAAGACAAAAATGTGATTATGTGAAGTAAGGCCATTTTTGGAATAGCATATTCTCCATGTGCGTGAATGCATTTTATTATGTGTGGTGTTATTTTGAATTTATTTCCATAATTGCTTATGTACTCCATGTTTAGTTTTATGAAATATCAAACAATCTTTTGAAGGACAGTAATGAAAAGATACAATTTTGCAAGCAATCGCATCAAAGATCTAATCAGACTAATGCATTCATGATGTGTGTGAGGACATTGACAGCAGTTTAAAAATGTGTAATCAGAATTTTCAAAAATTCATTATGGGCTGCTCAGCATAACACAAGATTAATGAATAGGCATGGTGTAAAGTAAGTAATGGCAGTGGATATTCTCCAGCAAATACCAAGCTTGATAATTATCCATTCCAGCATCCTGACACAGTGATTTATGAATCACACTGGATTTGTCTGTAAATAAACTCAACAGGAAAGGGAGCTGCTCAGCAGGTATTGCCATTGTGTTGTTTGTCATCCAGTGTGAAATGTAGATTTAATCTTCTCACGGTGCTTATAGGGAAATCATCATCATGGCTGTACTCCAGGAGTATGTAACTAGTATCATTTAAATACATGAGTGGACCACAGCAGCAGATCATTCCGGCAGGCCTTGGACACCTTTTTACATTTCAGACAAGTTACATCCTGCAAGAATATCTATCATTTTAAATTTACTTGGGAGGAAATTTCACAGCTTAGGTGTCAAAATGTGTTTCTTCTTAGTTGCCATTTGTATTATATATATATATATATATATATATATATATATATATATATATATATATATACACATTTTTTTTTTCCTTATTGAGCCTGTTTCCTTTACTTCTAATGTTTCTCCTACTGCACTTTAGTTCTGTGTTCGTTTTAAAAACCTAATCAAATTTAGATGTGTCAAGGAATAAAGGGAAACGATTTTTAAGCATGAGCAGGTGAAATTAGGGTTACAATTATTGGCCTTATTTATTGAAATGTGTTAATTAAAGTAACACTAAAGTCTAGTTTTTTTTCTTTAAAAATAACAAACATGTTATACTTACCTGTTCTGTGCAGTTGGTTTCTGCACAGAGCAGCCTGGATCCTCCTCTTTTCAGGTTTCTCACCAGCGCTCCTGGCCCCTCCCTCCTGTCGAGTGTTCCTACAGCAAGCAGCTTGCTATGGGGACACCCAAGCCAAGCCGCAGCTCTGTGTGTCCATTTAGACATGGAGCCACAGGTTTGGCCCCACCCCCTCTCCTCATTGGCTAACTGACTTTGATTGACCGCAGCAGAAGTCAATGGCGCTGATGTTTCCGAGCCAATTAGGAGGCAGAGTTCCAGATGGCCGAGGCACTCGTGCACATTGCTGAATCAAGATGGGGTTCAGGTAAGTATTAGGGGTACTAATGGGGTTCTGCTGCACACAAGCTTTTTTATCTTAATGCATAGAATGCATTAAGCTAAAAAACCCTCCCACTTTAGAACCACTTTAAAGCTTAAGGCCTCATTCACCACATGGATGCATCGCTTTGTTCACCCATCTCCTGACTTCTATCAGGTGTATAGTTCTCTTGGGTGCCCCATTGGAGAGATTTCCCTTAACCACTTCCGCTCCATGCCATTTCATGGCCCCTGAAACTGTGTTAGGTAGTGAGGAGTGAAATCAACACTTTAGGCCCTTAGAAAGCCTGAAGGCGGTGATTGGTTTTGGGGTCCTGTACATGGCTAGAAGGCCAAAAAGTCTCACACATGTGATCCCCATACTCAGGAGAAGCCGCAGAAAGCATTTTGGGGTGTAATTTCACATATAACCATGCCATGTTTGAGCAATATATCATTTAAGTGACAACTTTGTTTTAAAAAATATATATATATATTCCATGGACTCAACATGCCTCTCAGCAAATAGCTCGGAGTGTCTACTTTACAAAATGGGGTCATTTGGGGGGGTTTTGTGCTATCTTGACATTTCAGGGCCTCCGAAACTATGATAGGTAGTGAGGAAGTAAAATGAGCAATTTACGCTGTTAGCCTGAAGGCGGTGATTGGTTTTCAGGGTCCTGTACATGGCTATGCTCCCAAAAAGTCTCACACATGTGGTATCCCTGTACACATGTGGTATCCCTGTATTTTGGGGTATTCCACATACACTCATGGCATGTGTGAGTGATATATCATTTAGTGACAAATTTGTGTACAAAAAAAAGGTTAAATTTTCCTGAAACTTGTAGCTTGTGGCAAAATCTAAAATATTCCATGGACTCAACATGCCTCTTAGAAAATAGCTTGGGGTGTCTGCTTTCCATTAAGGGGTAATTTGGGGGGGGGGGGGTTTGAACTGTCCTGGCATTTTATGCCAAATATTAGAAGCTTATGCCGCACATCACCCACTCTTCTAGCCACTTGAAGACCAAGCCCTTTTTGACACTTTTCATTTACATTAAAAAATTAATTATTTTAAACCCCGAAACAATATATTTTTTTTATACGGAGTACATATATACCAAACACGACATGGTTTAAAATTGTGCAACAGCGACAAACTACATACAAATTGAAAAGCCTTTACATATTACCACTTTAGATTTGCAGAGGAGGTCTACTGCTAGAATTACTACCCTCGATCTGACGTTCGCAGTGATACCTCACATGCATGGTGCAATTGGTATTTACATATGACACTGGACTGATGCTTGTGTTCTTCTTTTGCGCACAAGCACGGGGGGGGGGGGGATCAGGAGTGCTTTTAATTTTTTTTTTAATCATTTATTTTTGCTATTTTATTTTATTTTTACGCTGTCCCTTTCATTTTTTTTTATTGTTATCACAGGGAATGTAAACATCCCCTATGATAGCAATAGGTAGTGACAGGTACTCTTTTTTTGAAAAATTTGGGACTCTAGAGCTCTCCTCTGCCCTTAAAACACCTGACCACACCAAGATCGGTGTGACACGATGCTTTCCCAATAGCGCTGTTTATATCCGGCAAAACCAAAGTCATGAAATGCTCATAGCTTCTGGTTTCTTAGGCCATAGAGAGGATTGGAGCCATTCTGGTCTCGGATCAGCTTTATGTTCAGCTGGCGAAACATCCGACTGCATACTCGGGTTCCCCAGTGGGACAGGAGAGCCTGAGAAAACCATGGAAGGTGGGGGGGAGGGGGGAGACGTCCCCACCCACTGCTTGTAAAAGCAGTCTAGTGGCTAATTACGACTTGGATTGCTTTTACATAAAAGCTGACCGCCAGCTTAAAAAAAAAGGACACCAATATGATGTCTAAACCTGCAGGCATCATTTCGGTATAACCACTCAAAGTCCAGCAACATACCAGTACATTTACTGGTCCTTGTTGGACATATTTTGTAATGTTTTTTTTTTTTTTTTTTCATACAGCCTGTGGGCTGAACAAAAAAAGAGTACCTACCCGATTCCTCTATTCACATTGATCAATCAGTGGTATTTCCACCAGTAGAATACTGCCCTGCATCCACCTCATTCTAATGATGCGCATACATACACTGTTCTTTTTTTTTTCATTCAGCCCATCAATCGATGTGAATGAAGAAATCTCTGCCAAGAAAAGTATATGCCGAAGCATAAAGGAGATCTGCCCTCAGTGTCCACCCCATCCCCTATGCTTCGGCAAATATGTTTTTTTTTTTTTTTTTAACTCACCTCCTACAGTGCTGGAGTCACGGGTTTATGTATCTTGAGACCAACCCTGTTGCTGTCAAAATAAACAAATCAGTGCTGCAGCTGAATGGTGTACCTGCAAAGCAAACAATGGTTAATGATAAAACACAGTGTCAAAAAAACATTAACTCAATAAAACACCTTTTTTTTTTATTGCAAACTGTGCCAAAAAAAAGAGTAAAAAGTATGTTGCGAAGTATAGGGGCAATCCACCCCTATGTCCACCCCAGCCCCTATACTTCCCCATATATGCTCTTTTTTTTTTTTTTTTAACACTGGCGGTGAAATCACCTCCTGCAGCGCTGGAGCCACTGATTTTACATATTGTGAGAGCAAACGCTGTTGCTGTCAAAATAAGCCAATCAGTGCTGCAGCTGAATGGCGTACCTGCAAAGCAAACAATGGTTAATAAAACACAGTAAAAATAAAACATTACAGTATAGCATAGAAATACAGAAAAAGAGTAAGAACAATAAAACGACAACTATGTGTTTTACTTTTTTTTACAGTTTTTTATGGGTTTTTGTTTTTTTTTTTAATATACATTTATACATATATTTTTTTATTTACACTTTTATTGTACTGGAAATATTCCAGGTTAGGGTCTCTCAAAATGTGATAGCTATCTAACATCTTTTGAGACCCTGTGTGAAAGTGTGCCCTAGGCTGTGCCATGCTTTCCCCATACTAATAGGGTAAAAGTGTGTGTGTGTGTGTGGTAATGATGGAAACCAATGCAGTGTGTGGTAGCGAAGGAAACCGATGCAGAGACCGGGTTCGCCAGGACAGGAGGGACAAAAATAGCAGTTGTCACACCTATATACGCACTTTCTACAGACAGGGCATCATTTTTGGGGTGCTCTTTGGGTAGGGGTACCAGGGAGGACATCTGAAAAATGCAGTCGGCATCTTGATTTAGTGAAATTGGGCTGCAGCACCTCCTGTATACAGAAGGGCTGTGATGATCTCTTCCTGGAATTTTAGGAAGGATCCATTTCTTCCAGACGCTTTGTATAGTACATAAGCATTGAAAAGAGACAATTGGAATAAGTATAGATACTTTTTTGCACCAGAGACTGGCCTTATGGGCAATTAAGTATGGCCCCATCATCTGGTCATTGAAGCCCATCCCTCCCATTTTACGGTTGTAGTCGTGGACACAGGGGGGCTTCTCAACAACACCAGTCCATTGTAATTTGAATTGCCGTATCTGCGTGAATGGAAGAAAGAATGAAAATGTTCCATTTGTCCTTCCACTTCCCTCAAGCAATTTATTGCCCCTCAAGCAGGCTCTTTCCCCCTGACTAAGTGGGCAATTTTCAAGTCATTGGGGTAGACCCCGGCGATCAGATCGCACAGTGCCATAAGCGCCAATTCCTAGTTGAAAGAGGTGTCTAAAAAGTGACATGCTTGTATATAAGTTGTCACGTGGACAACCCCTTTCCGAATAAGAGTGACACCAAGTCCCAAACAATCCTGCAGCTGCTCCCTATGTATTCTGGGCAATGGGGGGCGGCTATCTTTACCTTTGTAAACCAGGAAACTACATATATAGCCTGTTGCCCTGTCACAGAGCTTATACAGTGCCTTGCGAAAGTATTCGGCCCCCTTGAACTTTACAACCTTTTGCCACATTTCAGGCTTCAAACAAAGATATAAAACTGTAATTTTTGGTGAAGAATCAACAAGTGGGACACAATCATGAAGTGGAACGAAATTTATTGGATATTTCAAACTTTGTTAACAAATAAAAAACTGAAAAATTGGGCATGCAAAATTATTCAGCCCCTTAAGTTAATACTTTGTAGCGCTACCTTTTGCTGCGATTACAGCTGTAAGTCGCTTGGGGTATGTCTCTATCAGTTTTGCACATCGAGAGGTTGGATGAAGAGCTTTGTGAACAGCAGTTTTCAGTTCTTTCCACAGATTCTCGATTGGATTCAGGTCTAGACTTTGACTTGGCCATTCTAACACCTGGATATGTTTATTTGTGAACCATTCCATTGTAGATTTTGCTTTATGTTTTGGATCATTGTCTTGTTGGAAGACAAATCTCCATCCCAGTCTCAGGTCTTTTGCAGATTCCATTAGGTTTTCTTCCAGAATGGTCCGGTATTTGTCTCCATCCATCTTCCCATCAATTTTAACCATCTTCCCTGTCCCTGCTGAAGAAAAGCAGGCCCAAACCATGATGCTGCCACCACCATGTTTGACAGTGGGGATGGTGTGTTCAGGGTGATGAGCTGTGTTGCTTTTACTCCAAACATAACATTTTGCATTGTTGCCAAAAAGTTTGATTTTGGTTTCATCTGACCAGAGCACCTTCTTCCACATGTTTGGTGTGTCTCCCAGGTGGCTTGTGGCAAACTTTAAATGACACTTTTTATGGATATCTTTAAGAAATGGCTTTCTTCTTGCCACTCTTCCATAAAGGCCAGATTTGTGCAGTATACGACTGATTGTTGTCCTATGGACAGAGTCTCCCACCTCAGCTGCAGATCTCTGCAGTTCATCCAGAGTGATCATGGGCCTCTTGGCTGCATCTCTGATCAGTCTTCTCCTTGTATGAGCTGAAAGTTTAGAGGGACGGCCAGGTCTTCGTAGATTTGCAGTGGTCTGATACTCCTTCCATTTCAATATTATCGCTTGCACAGTGCTCCTTGGGATGTTTAAAGCTTGGGTAATCTTTTTGTATCCAAATCCAGCTTTAAACTTCTACACAACAGTATCTCGGACCTGCCTGGTGTGTTCCTTGTACTTCATGATGTTCTCTGCGCTTTAAACGGACCTCTGAGACTATCACAGTGCAGGTGCATTTATACGGAGACTTGATTACACACAGGTGGATTCCATTTATCATCATTAGTCATTTAGGTCAACATTGGATCATACAGAGATCCTCCCTGAACTTCTGGAGAGAGTTTGCTGCACTGAAAGTAAAGGGGCTGAATAATTTTGCACGCCCAATTTTTCAGTTTTTTATTTGTTAACAAAGTTTGAAATATCCAATAAATTTCGTTCCACTTCATGATTGTTTCCCACTTGTTGTTGATTCTTTACAAAAAATTACAGTTTTCTATCTTTATGTTTGAAGCCTGAAATGTGGCAAAAGGTCGCAAAGTTCAAGGGGGCCGAATACTTTCGCAAGGCACTGTACATCTTGACCCCATATCTGGCACGCTTGCTGAGAAGAAACTGTTTGAAAGCAAGGTGGCCAAAAAACTTAACCAGGGACTGGTCAAGTCTTGTTGGGGGATAAACAAGACTGCTAATTTTTTCATTGAAGTAGTTTAAGAGGGGCCAAATTTTGTGGCGCCGGTCATATTCAGGGTCACCCGAAGGACGACAGAGTTCATTGTCAATGAAGTGCATGAACCGCAATATTTTCTCGTATCTAGCTCTGGCCATGGCAGCAGAGAACACGAGCATATGATAAACTGGGTCAGTGGACCAATATGACCGCAACTCACTTTTTTAGTAATGCCCATGTTGAGGGATAGGCCCAGAAAGGTCTTAAATTCGGGAACAGTTATAGGTTTCCAGCCAAAATGTCTGGCAAGAGTCAAATTTGGGTTTGCGGCGATAAATTGATTAGCATACAAATTGCTTTGGTCCACAACAGATCTGTACAGATCTTCTGTGAAAAACAGCTCAAAGAAATCAGAGGGAGTAAAATGGGCTGTTCCCACCTAAATTCTGGGTTGGCCAGTGAAAGGGGGGGGGGGAGGTGGGAGTATGGGCGCTGCAGAATCTGTGGGCTGCCAATCAGGATTTGCAAGCGCATCAGGAAGGGCACTATGGGCCAATTAGCACTGTCCAGACAGTGGCTCAGGGGTCTTGCAGTCTCAAAGGTCAGTCAGAAACCTCTTCCTACAAGCTTTAACCAGTGCTAGGCTTGACACTGATAGAAGTCACAAGACTGCTGATAAGAAAAGGTATTTAGCAGTTTATATTTACTAAATTAATTGCATTTTCACATCCTGTGTACTGTAAGACCAGATATAGTGAATGCAGGTTCTGGGTTTAGTAACACTTAATAGCATGCACTATATTTTACAACGTAAAAACATTTTAAATTGGAGCATGTTTAAGCCTCACCTGCCCAACCACACCTATATATTAATGGAAACAAACCATTTCTCAATAGGCCTACCTTATCTGTCTCCAAGATAGGGAGTGTCCTGCAAAAAATAGTCATGATTTAAATTAATGACACAATTCCCACGGGAAAGGGGCAAACTAATGTTCTTCGCTTAATCAAATGGTAATCAAAATACATTTTGACAGCATCAATCAATTTTGCTCCTGAATTTTTTTGAGAAAGACAGTTGTTGGCATTTTGCTGTTGGTTTTGCAGGAGTCCAATGATCCAATCTGCTTTGACTGCACTGTGTAGCAAGGTAGGAAGCTGAATAAGTTCCTGTCAGGGAAAGGAATTGATCATTTGATTAATATCCCGTCTGAGAATATTGATTGGTGAGGTCACCTATTTTGAATTATTCATTGTTTATTCCCTTGCTACTGTAAATCATTTTCAGAAAGTACACAGGCACAGTCACTAAAATGCCTTTAATCATACATTAATACCATGTTGTGCGCCATTTAAAGGTTGAATGGTATTAAAAAACCCACAAATTACTGGTTGGCCAAAGAAAAGCTGTTCCTTTTAGTTTTTGGCCTGTTAGGCCCCTTTCAGATGAAGCAGATCAATCTAAGCGGAATCTGCCTGCTCAGCGGGGGATCTCTCCGCTGATCCCCGCTGAGCAGGCAGATGGCTGGTCCGTGCCTGCTCCTCTATGCAGAGCAGACAGGACACAGCCTGCTCTCCTCTATGGGGTGGTCGGTTAAAAATGGACTGCGCATATCTGTTTCCATCCAATTGTGACTGGACTGTGAAATCGTTTCCCTGCCAATAGTTTTCATGTGTGAACTAAAAGACCAGTTAGACACTGCAGTGTTATTAACCACTTGACGACCAGCCGCCACAGTTAATAGCCCAATAATACATACTAAGCAATCTGTTAAACATATTCTTCCGTGTGTCCTGTTCACTTATATAGACTCTTTCTAGCCCTTCAAAGTTTTATTAAGTGGCTAGGTCCCTCAAGACCAAGAGTGGCTTTGACTTAAATACATCTTGTGGAAGAGAAAAGGGAGAAATCAAAAAGGGGAGGGGGGTATACAGAAAGAAATAAAAGGAAAGGGGAGATGAGAAAAGATAATAAGAAAGTGTTAGTGTCTAAGTACCAGGCTGTGGCCCTCCTACACAGGGTGCCGGTGTCTCTCCATGCAGATCAGATGGGTTCTGACAAGTATTTCGTCCAGGGATTCCGTATTCTCTCAAAGAAGTCCTGAAGGATAGCCGCCGTACGTTCATTAATCATGATCCATGTCAATTTTGCCTTTAGGCGATCAAAAGGAATCATAGGTGACCTCCAGGATCGTGCGATGGATATTCTAGCTGCCTTGAAAATAAATGTGATTAGGCGTCTCACATATCCTGGAATCCCCTCCACCGGCCTCCCCAAGAGAGCCCTTTGTTAGATTCACCTGAGTGAGGAAATAGATACAATTGAATGTGCAGATCCAAAACTGCCTTACTTTCCTGCACGTCCACCAGGTATGGAGGACCGTTCCCTCCTGGCTGCAACAAAAGCACCTGGAGGAGATCCCCTTGACAGCGGACGCAAATCTGAATGGAACTAGATAACATCTCAAGAAAACTTTATAGTTTGCCTCAATCAGGGAGGTATTATTATAAGATTTGAAATTGAATTGGGCCAATTTCCCCCATTCTGCTGCTTTTAACTCTTCCCCCAAGTCCTGTTCCCATGGTACCATGTAAGGTAGTTTAGTGGACCCTTCATATAGTATATTGTATATCATAGATATGTGGCCAGTGTGTTTATCTACTGTGCTACACAAATATTCAATTGGGGTTGAGGAAGTTAAGTCGCTAGTGCATTTGAGAGTGTTCAGAAAATGCGTAATTTGGGAATATCTAAATAGCTCCCCTGTGGGAGGAGGTATTTTTCCTGTAATGTGCTTCTAGATAGTATTCCTCTATGATCACATAAATTTGTGAGGCAGAGAAAACCTTTGTTCGTCCACCACTCAAACGTGGGGGGGAACAAGACCCGGAAGGGAACATTGGATTGTCCAGCAAAGGAACCATTGGGGCATGGGGAGATTTAAATCTGTGTCTTTTGGCCAATCTGTCCCATAGTCCCAAAGAGTATGACAGCGTCGGGCATAGTATACTCAATCTGTCTTCGGCTTTCAGCCACATCAGGTGGCTAATTGGACTAGAGGGGAGGTGGGAGGATTTGAACTGTATGCATAACGGGTTAACCCGCTTGGAATGAAAGCAGATCAATTGGACCAGTTGTGCCGCATAATAATATTTAGTTAAATCCGGGACCACGAGGCCTCCCCTCAGTTTAGGGGTAAATAGCATATGCCTGTTCACTCTAGGTCTCTTGTCCCCCTAAATGAATTTCAGAACCTTCTGCTGAAAAATACGCAAATCAGACCTGTTAATCGTCATGGGTAAGGTACGAACTAAGTATAGAATTCAGGGTAGAATTTTCATCTTTTCCAGAGCTCAGCCTACCAAACCACGAAGGAGATTTAGATGTCCATCTGGTGAGGTCTTCTTCTTTTAGTTTTTTATATAGGGGGGATAGTTTTTATGATATAAGGAATCTATAGAGGGGGTGAGATGTATGCCCAAGTAAGAAAGGGCAGTCGTCTGCCATTTGAAGGAGAAATTTTGTTGGAGAGAGCTTACTGTACTGTCATCTAAAGTTAAGTTTAGTGCCTGAGATTTAATATGGTTTACTTTTAGTCCAGAGATCGTAGGAAATAGCTCTAACTCCTGGTACAGATTAGGAATGGAGGTAGTCGAGAATAAAATAAGCATTAGGATGTCATCGGTGAACAGGGCGCACTTGTGCACCCTGTCTCCTCAAGGTATCCCCCGAATATCTGTGTTGTACCGAATTTTTATGACTAGGGGTTCTAATGCTAAAATAAATAGTATGGGGGACAGGGGGCAACCCTGCCGGGTACCTCGATGTATAGTGAGGTAGTCTGAACAGTATTCCGAGACATCCAGTCTAGCTAAGGGTTCGCTGTGTAACTAACGATTGTGAGAAAGCTCTCACCAAATCTATAGCGTTCAAATGTATAGAACAGGTATTCCAAGGACAGGGAATCGAAAGCTTTATGTAGGTCAAGGTATAGTAGCATGCCTTTCCTCTTGCCTATCCAGTCCCAATTTGATTTGAGTGCCGAGATCATGTCCACCATCGCCTAGTTTGATCAGGTGCATGTCTGTGCGAGACAAACCCCACTTGATCCAGGTGAATGTATCCTGAGAGGAAAGCATTCATCCTAGTTGCCAGTATTTTAGTCAAAATTTTGAGGTCAAAATTAATGAGCGCTATCAAGTAGTTTGTACAATCCCCGTTTTTCTTTGCCTGGTTTGGGTATGACCTGAATGAAGGCATTATTTTCATATTTAGGCAGTGGAGTACCCCTACTGATGGCATTAAAAAAAGTACAAAGATAAGGTGACAGGATTTCTGAATACTTTTTGAAATAGTGACCTGGTGCCTTTGATGGGTTAAGGCTTTTAATCTCTGCCGTCACTTCTGCTTCTGTGAATTCCTGCTCCATTATCTCTGCGCGTTCGGCTGTAACCCGAGAGAGGGGAAGATTTTGGAAAGATCTGCTGATCAGGGGTTTTTGTAGTGGGTGGGGCTGAGCATATAGCGTAGAGTAAAAGTTGAAGAACTCCCTCACTATCAACTGGGGGTTCTGCGACCGATGTTCGTTACTTAACCGTAGCTTCGGGAGGGCTGGGGAACAAAGTCATGGGAGAGTTTTTCGCACTAACAAAGTGTGTGATTTGTCCCTTAGGGTATAATAATGGTTCCTGGACTATCGGCTGTATTTTTCGGCTTTTGTAGTTAGACTAAGATTAAGTGCCATCCTTGCTGCGTCTTATCTTATGTCTTATGACATTTCAACATTGGTATTTTTCTTCTCTTCCCTTAGTAGCTCGCATACCTCCCCTTACTGTTGACTGATGATAGTTTCCCTCTCCGGTTTTGCTCTGGAAGCTATTTGAATTAGTTTGCCCCGAATCGTCGCCTTATGTGTTGCCCAGTTAACAGTGGGGGATGTATCCCCAGGGGTGTTCTCTGCAAAATACTTGCGTAGGGAATTTTCTACCTCTCTAAATACT
This sequence comes from Pelophylax lessonae, assembly GCF_965119305.1. Lineage (NCBI taxonomy): Eukaryota > Metazoa > Chordata > Amphibia > Anura > Ranidae > Pelophylax > Pelophylax lessonae. The sequence goes on from NC_138773.1 coordinate 96,755,132, forward strand.
GTAGGGTCATTTAATGATGAGGCATTGAGATGCCACGCCACAGACCTGGCTTTCGTCCACAGCTCTGAGACCGTCCTCTCAACTGGTGAATGGTCTGACCATGGTGTTACCATTATCTGGGCTTTTATTATGAACGGGAGAAGTGAGGACAGGGTGAATAAATGGTCTATATGGGAGTATGTTTTGTGAACATGTGAGTAATGCATGTAATCTCTTGTGGTATGGTGGTTGTCTCTCCAGATGTCAATGAGACCATAGGAGTGTAGTAAGCGCGCCAATTTGGTCCTCTGTTTGGGTGTGTGTTTTAATACCATTTTAAGGGAGTTAGATTTGTCTAAAATTTGGTCCAGTGATGTGTTGCTGTCTCCCCCAAGAATTGTATGACCCGTCACGTGAGGCATCAACACACTTAGAATTTCCTGAAAGAAGGCCGTCTGTCTAACGTTTAGGGGCGTAATAAATGTGACCTCATACTCGTTAATTTTACCATTAACCAGGATGTACCTGCCCTCCGTATCAGGTATTACCCCTTTGGGGTGAAGGGTACTCTCTTGACTATGAACACTGCAACACCCCTCTTTTTATCTAGGCTGTCAGATAAATAATAAGTGGGATATTTCGCATTTAAGTAACTAGGTGATGAAGACCGAGAGAAATGGGTCTCCTGCAACAGTAGGACGTCTATCTCGAACTTGTGATAGTAATGAAAAGTCGATGTACATTTGGGTAGGGGAATTGAGGCCTTGCACATTGAGTCAAGATTTTAAATTTAGTCGGTATTATTAGAGTAATTGTGGTTTGGTAGTCTGTACTCGCCTGTAGACAACACCAGTCTTCCTCTGCCAATCCCACTGGTGGAGATTCCTGGTTTCTGCAATCTGGAGGGAGAGAGTGTACCGGTACAGAAAAGACACTAAAGAGTAGAAAGAAAAAAGAGACAAATCAATAATAGAAGTATAGACCTCCACCTCAGGTCTGCCTGCAGTCAAGAGGTAGGATGCCAGCAATATTATCACACACATTTCGTATAGGTAAGGCTGGTTTTAGGGACCAGCACCCCTTTGGTTATGGCAAAGTTGTCAACAGCAAACCGCTAAAGGCAAGTTTGCAGTAAGTGACATGTGGTTCCGTCTCGGCCCATCTCTTTTCAAACTTTTGTAACTGTGTTTGAAAACGAGTAAAGTGGGAGACTGAGAGGGATTGAGTGTCTCCACACTCCCCCTCGGGGGGGTGAACGGACACTCTAATTTTCTTATAACTTTAGTAACTCTTAAAGCAAATACAAAAATTGCAGCCATTTATAACTTCTATTGGTTTAACTATCAGATCCCCTAAAAAGAAATCCTTCCACCAGAAGTCTGTTTTTACTCAAGGTTACTGGTGGACAGGGGTTCATGGGGAAGGGAAAGAGTAGGGAGACTCCTTGGGGAGTGTAAATCCCAGAACACTGCTGGGTAGGAAAGAGGGAATAAGGGGGGGAAAGGTGCCTTGGGAAAACTCCTGGCGCGGTGGAGATGTAGGGGAGGGGGTAGTCAGGAATGAAGTAGTGCAGGATATTCCTCCATCCCACCCCACCACCCAGTCATGTGGGTCCTGCTTGTAGTATCATGCCCAACTAGAAAACATTGCGGCTGCCGCTGGGACAGCAAGTCAATGTCTTCAGTGGCAAGAAGTGACCATCAAGTGTCACTAAGCTAGGAAAGAGAGAATCCCCTCTCAGTCAATTCAAGTTGGTGGTTGGGTCTTTGCGGGTGCTGATCATTTTGGCTGCGACCACAGCGGTGAGACTGGTCTGGGAAGTGTCGCTGATGCTTTGGTCGGTGGACAGTCTCTGGAAATTAGACCCAAACCAAGCAGCACTTCTTCTCCATCGTGGAATCTTGTAAAGGAAAACCGGAATGGAAATGACCATCGGTGTTTGATCTGGCGATTAGTCAAATGCATTAGTAGTGGTTTCAGCGATTTGCCGCTTTTGGATCGTTAATTGGGAGATATCAGCAAATATTTGGATTGGGTGTCCCAATAGAGAGATGTCCTGCCTAGATCGAGCTACCATCACAATCTTCTCTTTGATCCTGTAAAAATGGGGTTTGACAATGATATCTCAGGGCAGGCCATCCGATCTTGGAGCTGTCATGGCCTGATGAAAACGGTCCAGTTCCACATGATGTGGAGCAATGTCAGGTATCCGATCCTTTATTAAAGGCTCTTTGCCTGAGCTTGATCCAGTTGATCCTGTAAAGTGGTGATCAGATTGTAGTTTTGGTTCACTCATTTCACAGCACCGTCAACTTTAGATTCATTAGAATCCAACCTCTCTGCTATATTCTGGAAGTCTCCTTTTATGTCAGTGGTTATAAGGGCACATGCTTTAGATAGTTCCTGTTGCAGTAAAGTGGAGAATCTCGTAATTAACAGTGTCCCCAGGGCATGGTACTGACTGTATTGGGGTGGGAGTGCTGTGGAGCTGCTTTGGCCTAATGCTATTTCTGCTAAATCAGCCATCTGTCTATCCGTTAATGAGGCTGGGGAGGCTGCACCATGTACTTCCCTCTCTGAAGAAGGCAGGGTATGAAGAAAACTGCTGTGGCTCACCTGGGGATGTTTGCTGGATATCCTCCTGTGAATGTGAGGAGAAGGGATATCTCAGTATCTCCTGCTGAGACGTTTGCTGCAGTTGTGGTGATGTCTGCTGCCCAGGAGGAAAAGAGCTGCCTCTTGGAGCCGTTTTGTGGGCCTGCTGGGGCTGCTGTTTCAGCTTCTTTTTCGGCTGTCCAGTCGCCCTCCAGTGCATTGTTTTGTCCCCCAACAGGTCCTGTTGTGCTGGGGAACCTCACCACCTCCCCTTCTAGCTGTTTGTAGCTGGGATTGCCGAGGACATATGCGGTCAGTGCATACCCGATCCCAGCACATCGCGCATGCGCTCTCCTTTACAGGGCTTTTCATCCACTTAAGTTGGTTAGTAGTTAGTGTATATTTTGTTTATTCAGGGGGCAGGGGGGGGGGCTACACATTTTATGGTGAACTAGGAGAAGAGCGCTCATCAATGCCCCTGCTGTCCATTAATACTACAAGCCTGTCTGCCTCTGTAAAGGTTTATTCGTACATATGCATCTGTGAATAGATTATAAGGCTGTGAGGGTGGAGCCCCGCACAGACGCACTGTTTTTAAAAAGTGACAGCGGGAGAAGATCCTTTGATTTTGAAGCTACTTCTACTGTGTCCTCCTTCTTTTCCTTCTTGCCTAGTTGGCAGATTGGACTGATTTGGATGTGTGGCCCCAGCACTTAACAAACAAGTACTCGGCAACAAGAACTTGGTTTCTCTAACTATACATGCTCTCTCTTACAGCAGGGGCTGAGCTCAAGGCAGTTCTCCCTAAATGCACCACCTTTGCATTTGGGGAGAAATGCCTGTACAGAAATGATCAGCATTTACCGGAGCACTTGTATTGGGAGTCTAATGATTCTTTCTGCTGTTTTTGACAGGTGTGAGTGCCACCGAGCCTGTACAACTTCAATGACAGGTTGTCAGTGGGCACATCTTTTCCTGGCTGTTCACTGTGTGAATAGCTTTGCCAATGACAACCTGTCATTGAAGTATATGAGCTTGGGGACCACAGCTGGCCGCTCTATCAAACACAGCAGCAGAAATCAGTAGATTCCTGCTGCTGCCATTCACACTGTGGCAAAATGCCCATGTGAATGTAGCCCTAATCTGCTGTGTCGGCTTAGTCTCTAAAAGTGTAATGTATGAGATTTCTGTGTTGTATAGGAAAATTCTGTATAAGTAAGGCTTTTAAGTAAAAGTACTATTCCACAAAAAAAAAAAAAAATCATCTTCTATGCAGGCTTTGGGCACTGGAGCTTCTGCGCTGCCCAGGGTTTTAGTAATGTTTTATCGGTGTTGACTGCTAAGCTAAATCACTAACTACACATCACATATGATTTGCTCTCAGAGATCTCAATGGCATTTCTAGCTGGTCCTCCATTTACCAGAGTTTTGCTCCTTCTGCTGCATTCTGTAAAACAAAATCCATCAGGGAACTTCAGTGTAGTGATTTCACTGCTGGAGTCACGGAATGGCATAAGATGTGCACATTATGCTGTGAGTGTAGCTGTCCTCCCTAAATTTAGTCACATCCTTGCGTAGGCACTCCTGCCACAGATGCGAAGACCCATAAAATGAGAGCACTGGCAATGAAATTAATGGTCTTGTTAATCAAAGCACTTTGTTTGCTGTTACGCCATGCTGTGTCAAAAAGTAAACTGCTCATTTCACATTGATTCACAGTCAGAGGCCCAGGTAAATGAGGCGTTTGATGTAAGAGGCCATATCGTCTGTACACAGGCCCATAGAACACTAGAAAATGTAATGGAATTCACTGTGTCAATATCGTTTTTGCCTGCTCAAAGAAGAATGTCCATATAAACCAATTATATCTCGGCCTTAATCAATACTGTGTGACTGGATCTTAGCGTTTGCAATCTATTTTTGAATTTACGATAAGAATTGTTTTACTATGAAAGAGAAATTCACAGTCTTTGTTATGGAAAACAAGTGATTCTGAGTCACTCCGAAGGCTAAACCACAATTGAGATTTTTAATTGCATTGGTAACACGAGATTAACCTGTTGACAAATGTCTCATTATAAACACCTTGAAATCAATGTGTTGTAATGAAAGTAATGTCAACACAAGGCAATCTCGTGCTACTAATCAAAGAAAAATGACCTGCCAGGATAAAATATAGAAGCTGACGCTGCTTTTTAACGGTAATGTCATCCTTATCCTTGGTGATCACTGACCCAGAGCAGAAACATAATTCAGCTTCCTGCCATCTTCATTTACAATACTTTATTGAAATGCATGTAAGCCACAAGCAAACTTGCATTGCAGAGTTTATTGCACCACTTCATCCAACTATTATGTTTAAGGGCTTGTTTACTCAAGGGTTTCCCTTTAAAGAACAGGCTGTGCTGGATCTCTTTTCAGGGGGCATTTGACAGAGGCGATGAGGCATTGCAAATGGCTGTAGGGAAGCTGTGGTGCAGCCCCATTCACTCGACCAAAGGGATTATTTTTTCCACGCCAGGATTTAAAGCTTCATGGATGTGTATACCCCCGTATGGCTGCTTTTTCAGCTTTGGGGGGGAAGACGGGGGATGATGTTAAAAACTCGGCTCAACTGTCTGCAAATTTAGACTAAGCCTATGGTACCATCTCTTATCCCTCCATGAAGGGACCTCACACAGTCTGCATATATATGGCTTAGATGCGAGTCAATAAATAAAGTTAAATAAAAGGGAAAGGGTGCTGATAATGCTTATTTCATATTGATAGATGGCACCATTTATCACAAGTGTACTCACTGTTATTGTGGTCCTTATGCTTTATGCTATGCGATGGTGATACATTTTTACAGGTGTAAAGAAGTACACAACCTGGGAAGTTCAATCTCCCCATCTTTATACATTAATAGAGTGAGGACAAAAACTACCGTATTTGCTGGCGTATAAGATGACTTTTTAACCTCAAAAAAATCCCCCAAAAATGGGAGGGTCGTATTATACACGGAGTAAAACAATCTCCAAGGTAAGTAAGTAGGTGTAATCTCTCAAAGCGCTGGCTGTCTGTGCCCTATTAATCTCCAATTGGCGGAGTCAGAGAGGCAGGCTGATGGTACTCTCTGACCCTGCCAATCCGAGCAGGCTTTGCATTCAATAATAGAATACATTGCTCACCGTGATTGGCTCAGCGCGGTATACTGTATGTAACTGAAGCTACAGTATACCGGTACAGGATTCCTGCACAGACAGGCAGCGCCTTGAGAGATTACATCTACCGGTAATACTTACTTACGGTACCTTGGAGATATATGAGCGATTACATTTACGGTACTTACGGTACCTTGGAGATTATTAGGGTGTTCAATGGTGTTGCCTTGCCTCAGAAGGGGGGTGGTCTTATACGGCAAGAATAGCCCAAAACCTATGTTTTAACTTGAAAATTAGGGGGGTCGTCTTATACGCCCAGTCGTCTTATACGCTGGAAAATACTGTAAATTCCTGGAGCTTATTCCTTTAATGACAAGCCAGCAATAGCAGCTCCTGTATTTCTAACTTGACAGGTCATCTTTTAGATAATGCTAAACAATTCTAATGCTTATGGGAAGTGCATTATGTAGCAGACAATAAAGCATAGCTGTAGCGTTGGAGAAAACCATGTAATGCAAAGAAGAGTATGGAAGACATTTTAGGGTACTTTGGAAAGGTGATTTGGACACATCCACTTATTTCTTCTAACTAAAGACCTCTCCTGTATCATTAGGTCTTATCCCTTTATACCGGAACTATACTATGGCCTCCTAACCAAAAAAAAAATATATTCTACAGCACTTCATTTTGAGTGCATCTGAACTTGCGGTTGTCCTTGCAGTTTTACAAAATGCCTGTTGAACCTGGCAGCCACCTGGAAGTCCACCTCATGCAGCTTCCTGTAATAGGGTGACGATGATGTTGCACTACTGGATTCAGAGCAGCGGTGTCACCTTCATGTAAACTGTGCCTTCTTGCACTGCCAGTTTTGGGGCACTGATCACTTAAAGTCTATGTGACCACGAAAATTCATATCCTATATATACTGTATATGTCTGGGTTTTCATGATGTTTTTGATAAATGTAGCCTTTTTGGAAGTCCTTTAATTGCTCGAAAAAACCTGGTGATCCTGCCAATTCCCCTTGGTTGCTGTGTCAGTCTGACCACGCCAAGCACAGAATCAGATCCCTGCTGGAGTGGTCAGTTTGAATATCAGTTGTTCCTCTTGGGAGAAACAGGATGCTGTGCCTGTAATTACATAGTCCATTTAGCTGCCACGCCTCCTGCCTTACCCTGCTGTGTTGATTGACAGCAGCTCCCAGCAGTTTTGCTGTTAAAACAGATGCACTTTCATGCTGTATGTGACGTTCCCTGCTTACCCCTTACTATAAAGACAGGCCCCTTGTTTTAGAGAAGAGGAATGTGAAAGTGACTGTGCAGTCACTTAACTGCAAATAGAAGAAAAAAAATGTTCAAAAATACTTTTTTTTTTTTTTAAAAAGCCAATGCGATTTAATTTAAAAATACTGATTTCTATAATATTATTAGCTTTAATAGTACTGCCTTTAAAAATACTTGAAACACTGAAGCACTTTAACCACCTCAATACTGAGCACTTTCACCCCCTTCCTGTCCAGGCCAATTTTCAGCTTTTAGTGCTGTCACACTTTGAATGGCAATTGCGCAGTCATGCAAAACTGTACCCAAATTAATTTTTTTATCATTTTCTTCACACAAATAGAGCTTTTTTATGGTATTTAATCACCACTGGGTTTATTTTTTGCTAAAAAAACGAAAGAAGACCAAAAATTTTGAAAAAAAAAAGTTTCCTTGTTTCTGACAGAAAATGTAATAAGTAATTTTTCTCCTTCACTGATGTGTGCTGATGAGGCTGCACTGATGGGCACTGATAGGCTGCACTGATGAGCGCTGATGAGGTGGCACTGATGGGGCGACACTGATGTGGAGACACTAATATAGATCACTAATGGGCACTGATAGTTGGCACTGATATGCAGCACTGATAGGTGCCATTGATGGGCACTGAAAGGCAGCACTGATTGGCATCACTGATGGGCACAGACTGGGGCTACTGATGGGCACAGACTGGTGTCACTAATGGGCATAGAGTGTCATCACTGATGGGCACTGTTGGGGCTGCATTGTAATCAGGGCACTGATGATCAGTGCCCTGGCTACCTATACACGTCTCCCCTGTGAGGAGATGCCGCTAATTGGCTCTCCTCTCCTCACACTCTATCAGTATGAGAGCTGATAAACGACATCTCCTTGTTTACATGTGATCGGCTGTGATTGGACATAGCCGGTCACATGGGTAAAGAGCCGTGGCCAGGGCTCTTTGCCGAGATCAGGGTCACATAGTGTCCCCAGGGGCGCACGATCAGGGCAAATGGGCTCCATCATGTGACATTGTCCCAGAACAAGAGCTCCACCATCATTTGTCTAAAAGGCGGGCGGGAGGCCGCTCAGATGTAACCATTCAGTACCTGCAGGAAGGCTGCTGTAAGCAACATCAGAGGCAGCCAAGGCGATAAGACTTCCGTTAAAGTCTCTGTTGCGAGATGATTCTTTGGTGAAACCTCTGTCTACCATATAAAAAGCCCTTCATCCTAATGTACATGAGGGCCATGACAAACTTATAGAGTGCTGGCAAAGGGAGGTTTGGAAGCTAGACTCTGAGGACTGAGAGGACATTTGAGATTACCCCATGCAACAATTGGTCTCTACCAGAGATCGATTGATCCAATTTAAAATTTTCTATAGGGTATATTTTACCCCCCAAAAACTGCACAGGATGTTCCCCTCACACCCATCAAATGTTGCCGTTGTCCAGAGGACCCAGCCACATTTATACATGTTTTTTGTGAATGTCCAGTCATTAGGACTTTTTGGGCAGATGTCTTAGTGTATTTGTTCCATCACAACTGTTTCGGTACCCTTATCAATTGATATCTGTATACTGGGGCTTGTTCATTTTCTGGCCATGTCCAGAGCAATGAAAACTCTGTTGGGACTCTTACTGTTCTATGCTCGTAAGTCTATTGTACTCAGGCTCCTACATCTGTTTTTTTGAAGTCCATAGTTAATAAAATGGTACCACTGTATAAATATACATATGAGTCTAGAGGATGCTCTAATACATTTTTCAAGGTCTGGGATGTTTGGACTTAATCCAAGGATACAGTGGCTTTTGTCCCCATGTCCCCCTACCACTTCTGGTAGTATTTCCTTGGTAGTGGTTATGGCTCATTTCAGAGTGCTATAGGATCAATCCTCTTTGTATGATATTGATAGTGCCGTCAGTGAAGCAAATTTATTTGCTCTAGGACATTGGTTGCCATACCAAGTGTGTTTTGCGCTAGGTTATTTTGTTAGGTCTTATTGTGTTTGTTTAAACCTAGGTATGCCCAGTAGGCTTTGTTTAGTATACTATGCCTTTTGAAATCCAATACAAATGAATTTTCAAAAAAAAAAAAAAAGACTTCCATTGAACTTTTGGTGGTTCAGTTATATACTACAAAGTACCTAAAATAGAAATCTAACAGTAAATAGTAACTGACCCTCTCTTGTTGACCTGGAAGTTACTCGCATGTTCATGTTCTACATTCTGAGCACGTTGTCCTAAATTATGGCTAGAGAATTGAGAATTTTTTTTTGAAAAAAAATTAAATGGCACTATTGATATAACTATTGCTAGAACATATGTACCAATTTTTTTTAAAAGATAAAAAGTAGTTTATTTATCCAGTATCCAAAATGCATAAAAATTTACATAGAAAATATGGCATGCATTATAACAGGTCAATGTCCCCCATAGTATATGTGATGCAAAGTGTCTTCTGTTACCCGAGGCATTTCAGAGAGAACAAATTTTCATCAGTGATAGATACAGGATCATATTTCTATAATGTAAATTTAGACATATGATATAATTATGATAACAATCATTCCAATATTACCGGTAAGTTTGTATATTATTAATTTCTTGTAGTCAATTCTACAGAATACATTTTTAACAAATGAATCATGATATTATCAGTCATTTCAGCATCACCAAGTGTACTTTATTAATTACTCACAGTCAGTTGGACAGTGGGGACAACATATTGCCATACACAGTTAAAAACATGAGTTGGTCCTTAATCCTGCCCGATTTCCTAGGATAAGACATATTAGAGGGGAAAGAAGAGCCACAATGGCCACTGGGGCCAAAGTTGTCTATCTTGAAATTCAAAAAAGTAGAAAATATACATTCTCAAATTGCATCCTCTATATGACTTCATCTACTTATTATATCCCACCACCAGTGTAAGCTGGTAGCAGATCAAGACATTATGTCATACCCACGAGATAGACGTTATGCCGCTTGAGGTAAAGATCCCTTGTTCAGATATCAGGATAAAAATAAAATCATGGCTGCCATCCTCCAATTCCTAAGGTCTGCAGAGAATATTTGATCATGTAAGACATATTCATTTTTCTTAATGGACCAATGCCAGTTTTTACCTAGAGGCTTACAACTTTGGGATGGTTATGGCTCATGAAGACTTAATTTGAAACTACTGCTCTAAATGACTATCCTATCTCATTTAGAAAGTGCCTTTGTTATGGAGATAAAAGTGACAGAACCAATCAGTCTTTAGCTCCCATAGCATGCTGGTGTGGCAGGAATTCCAAAATATTCTAATTATTGTGAAAGCAAACCATCACTATTGTTTGAACACTATGCCACCACTACTTCTCCCATAATTCCCAACCATAGAGAGGACCAAACAAGTGACTGATTTTTTATTTTATTTTCAAGGGCAGTGGAAGCCATATCAACCAATCAACTTTCACCTTTAATACATTTAGTGCATTTAGAGGAAAGGGGATTGCTGGTTGGTCTCTGTTGAGTAAAGCAATTTTTACATTGCTCTTTAACTTTTTAAATAACACTTTAAACATGATAGGGGGTCCACTCCTGGTTACCCATCTTCTCTTCTCTTCACATATTCAATACTCATTTGCATCTCATTATGTTACAGCAATCAGACTCTGTTCCCCCTGTTCTAATTACACTGCTTCAGTGCACATACTCTACTACATAGAATCCTGTTGTTTGCCCTGACCCTCAGGGATTTTAAAGCCTTCCTAGTCTAGTGCCTCCTTGTGCTGTTCACATTGCAGTATAAATCTTGTACTTTATGCTTTAATTAACATTAATTAATATTAATTGTGTTCCCTTCAAACCTGTATATCATGGTAAGTAATTTTGATATTGTGATTTTCTCTGTCTTGTCTTTTGAGTGATGGCTTTTTCAATAGTTCAGAGGTTCATAATATAGGTGAAATTGAGAGATATATTTTATAAAATAGTAGCGATTGGTCAGATGCTAACTATTACATTTTAGCTCCGGGTGCAATTTAAGATCAGGCAGCTTTATCTACTTGTCAAAATGACAGGCTTTGGGTAGGTTACAGAACAATGAAATGTAGTGTGACACCTCTGTGCAGCACTATCTTTGCACATAGCTGGACCTTTGGAAGGTCATGTAGACCGCAACACAGGAAAGCAGAGATATGTAGCCTGCACACTGTGCAATACATTTTATACTTACCACTGATCTATACCATGTGCTATTTGTTCAATACTTCTCACTGCTCCAAATTTCACAATGCAAAATGTGTTGTATGTTCTAAACCAGAGGTCTACAAACTTTCTAAACAAAGAGCCAGTATACTGTCCTTCAAACTTTAGGGGGGCCAGACTGTGGCCAGCAGGTGTAGAAAAGTCCTGGGTCAGTTGCAAAAACAATGCCCAATCTTTGGTGTCAGTGGGAGGAATTCTGCTTTATCATTGGTGTCATTGGGCCCCATTGTTGGTGTTATTGGTAGGAATTGTGCCCCATCATTGGTTTCATTGGGAGAAATTGTCCCCTTTCATTGGTATCAATGGATAAAATAGTGCCCCAAGGGCTGGATAAAAGCAAGCAAAGGGCCACATCTGGCCCCCGGGCTGCAGTTTGGAGACAATTGTTCTAAACTTCCTTGTGCCCCAGTCTGCACGTTGTGATGCAATTTATATACTCCCTATTGCTTCAGTCTGCATAATATGCTGTACAACTCTACTCCCCACTACCCTAATTTCCATACTGTTCTATATGTTCTAAACTCCCCTCTGTCCTAGTCTTCATGCTGCTCTGTATGTTAATACTTTTCACTGTTTCAATCCTTACACTGTGCTGCACATTCTATACTCCCAATTGCTCCAATCTCCACACCATACTACCATGTCCCATACTCTTCTTTGCTCATATCTGAACACTGTGCTGTATGTTCTCTGCTACCCACTGCTCCTATCTACAGTACATGCTGTATGGTTTGGTGCACCCCTCTGCTTCAATGTACAGACCATTCTATACACTCCCCATTTATCTTATCCGAAACTGTGATTAGACCAGAGAAGGTTGTAAAATATTTTCATTCTAAATTTTCGGGGGGAAGCATACTTAGATTGGGGGGTTTATATGATTAAGATGGGCAATATATTTTGTAGGACAATGCAATAAAAATATATGCTTTCCTTCTATTTTTAGCAAGAATTTGGGGGCTCTGGTGTGCAGGCTTTAGAACTGGAAGTCCCAGTAAGTTGTGTTTTTGGCAACTATAGGTATTTGCAGATTGGGGAGGCTAGGTTCTAAGAATCATAGCTGGATGAAAACTGCCATCCTTATGTGTGAACAATTAGATTGCCCAATGTTTATAAGGCAAGGACAGCCATTGTGTGTGCAGTTCTATTTCCAGTGCTGCTCGCAGGTTTTTGAGCTATGTCATGAATGTTTATGACCCAGAGGGTATACTAGCAAAATAAAGGTCAGGGCAGAATGACATTAAAACACACGTACATTGAAGGAATAATAGACATTACTCTCTGCATAAAATGGACTGTTGTGCCTTCCAAACAAGACAATGGAATAGTTCCCTCATTGATTGACACAGTGTAGTGACTTCAGGTGTATGTACTATGAAAGGAATGCACACACCACTCAGGTGAACAGGTAGTAAAGCACGTCAGTAATGCCCCCAACACCGCTATAAAAAAACATTAAAATTGATGTTCTGTTAAAGGGTAGGTCCACCAAAACATCCATACTTTGGGTAACTATAAATGGGTTAACCTGTAATGAAAAACTATGTTGGCTGCCATTTCTGACTTAAAGTGGTTGTAAAGTCAGAAGGTTTTTTCGTCCTAATGCAATCTATGCATTAAGATAAAAAGACTTCTGTGTGCAGCAGTGCCCCCCCCCAAATACTCACCTGAGCCCCATCTCTATCCAGCGATGTCCACGAGTGCCTCAGCCATCCGGGACTCTCTCTCCTGATTGGCTGAGACACAGAAGCGGCGCCATTGGCTCCCGCTGCTGTCAATTAAGCTCCGTTAGCCAATCAGGAGAGAGAGGGGGCGAGGCCAAACGGCAGCTCTGTGTCTGACTAGATACACAGAGCTGCAGCTTGGCTCGGGTGCCCCCATAGTAAGCTACTTGATGTGGGGGCACTCAATAGGAGGAAGGGGCCATGAGCTCCAGCCAGGGACCCGAAAAGAGGAGGATCTGGGCTGCTCTGTACAAAACCATTGCACAGAGGAGGTAAATATAACATGGGTATTATTTTAATAGGATAAAAGCAAGACTTTACAATCACTTTAAGGTAGAATGGGGCCCTAGGCAATGTAGCAGATTTGGCCCCCTCAAACCTTACAATTGACATTGATAAGAATTGTCTGCATTAACATGGCCAACCCCTCAGACACCAACTGCCTACAAGTGCACAGCCTCCACCATTTCACCCCTAGTTTACTGCAAGATCACAGGTTGTAGCTGGGTCCCTTGGACATCCACTGAGCCCTAGGTTCCTACCTACATTGCTTTGTGGATAATCCAGCTCTGTCCTGTATTTCTTTTGATCACTGACCTCCTTCTTTGGTATCTTAGGGGCCCTAAAAAAAACATGTGAAGATAAAAATATGATGGCTGTGGCTGGCCATACATTGTACAATTTTCTTATTCAATTTCCTTTAGATTTACCTTCAACTATGTAGTGCAGGGGCCTGCCTGATTGCATACAAATTGATATTGTTTAGATTTGACCTCATATTATATGGTTTTGGTAAATCTAAAGGAAAATTGTACAAGAACATTGTATAATGTATGGTTAGCCCCTGGTTGTTATCCTTTTTGCTTTCCTTTATTGCCTAGCAAGTCACTGACTCTTAAAAACAAGTACTCTATGTAGTCTTTTCTACTATACTGTATTTGTTCCATGTCAGGGATTAACCTATTAGTAAAGTGTGGATGAAGATGACAGATCCAGAGTGCACATTTCTGAAGTTTATCAAAAACATCCTGAACGGAATTTCGGCTTTGCAGTATGCTGAGTTAAGTTCTTGCATTTGATGGGGCAAACCTGTGACTTCTGATGGTGTGATCATACCAGCTGAGTCCTTGAGCATTACAAGAAGTCATTGGGTGATTCCCAGGCTACCAAAGATTGCTAAAATAATAGTTTTGGGTGAACTGATCTTTAAAGGTTAACAGGTACACTTTAGAAAAGGTGACTGACTAGCAGCCTTCTAATTAATTGATACATTTCTGAGCAATTTCACAGTAAGTTTCAGTGTGTTTGCATTCAAAAGGTAAATCCCACATGAATACAGTTGAATATTACAGTTTTGTAAGCAATTATTTAATGTGAAGTCAGCAAGCTGCAATAATCCCACATCCACTTTAAACTGCTACCATCCATGTTATTGACTTGTATGCAGTCAGGTGAAGAAGAGGCTCCATATTCCAAGGAAGAAAGAAAGAAATAGATGTGCCGCTTGTCTTGGCACTGTCGCCAACCTGCAGCAATAAATCTGCCAGTGAAAAAAAAAAAACCTGTGCAGATTGCTTGCTGTGCTCAGTGCCAGGGCTCAGGGGCTGCCTAGGATTACTGTGTTAGCATTTTCACTGTCAGGCTAGTTCTGTACAGCAATGGGGACAGAGCCTTGATAATGGGCGATAACCTAATGCAGGCTAATACAAATTATCTTCTGTATAATTGATGTCTATGGGTTACAGCACTTTACCTTCAAATAAAGCAATTTAAAGCGGTAATAATGCCAAAAACTAACATTTATTATGTTGCAGTTTACCAATCCTTAAAAGTAGTGGCTGCATTTCCCTTGGTTCACAGTTGTGCTTTGTAAAATGCATTTTTCAGAAGTACACTTCAGTCTATTTAACATGGTTTCCTATGGATCTTTTTTCACATCTGTGTGTTTTTTGGAAAGGGTCTAGGACTTTTTTTTTCCGCAGCAGATTGCATTTTACATGTAATAGACTTCAATGGACCTGCACAAAAAAATGCAAGTGTTGTGTTTTATTTTTTTTTTGACTAATGGGAAAGAATGACAGTTCTGTTCATGTAGAGCGACTTTTAATGCGACTTTACATTTTCTGGCATTCAAGTAGCATCAACATTGCATCAAAGTAGTCCAGGAACATTTATGTGTCCAAAGTCGAATGTTAAAGTTTAAGTATAATTAAAGGCAAAACTTTTTTTTAAATATTTGGTTTGAGTGGAGACGGATTAGAACGCCTGTCAGTTTTTTTATTGCTGTCCCCATTAGGGAGATTCACCTTCTCTATCTGTCCTGTTTACCATTATCATTGAAAGTAAAAGAAAATCCCAAATTTTGGGTTACCCCCAGAAAATTAATAGAGGGGAAATCTTCCAATGGGGACACTTGTTCTGGTGACCTGGGGGTCCCCAAGGACGTCTCTTATTTTGCAGGGATTTTATCTCACTTCCTGTTTGACTATGGCATATGAAGTGAAGGGGTTGGGCTTGGCCCCTTAGTTCCAGTGAAGAGAACTTTTAAGGCGTTTGCATACCAAGACATTTTGGACAATTTCATTCCCCCAGCTTTGTGGGAACAGCTTGGGGATGGTTCCTTCCTGTTCCAACATGACTGCTCACCAGTGCACAAAGCAAGGTCCATAAAGACATGGATGAACGAGTTTTGGGTGGAAGAACTTGACTGGTCCTGACCTCAACCTGATAGAACACTTTTGGGATAAATTAGAGCGGAGACTTTGAGCCAGGCCTTCTCGTCCACAACAGTGCCTGACCTCACAAATGTGCTTCTAGAAGAATGGTCAAACATTCCCATAGACACGCTCCTAAACCTTGTGGACAGCCTTTTTAGAAAAGCTGAAGCTGTTATAGCTGCAAAGAGTGAGCCAACTCAATATTGAACCCTATGGATTAAGACTGGGATGCCATTAAATGTGCGTGTAAAGGCAGGCGTCCCAATACTTTTAACAATATAGTGTGTTTCCTTTCCATTAATTATTTTCCATTGACTTGCCTTGCACCTCTAAACTTGCTAGTAGATTTGACTACTTTAGTATAGTCCATTCCCTAGCACAGCCCCCTCCCTTCTTAATATAGAACTAAAATCTTGACTAAAAGAACTGCGAGGCGGCAGTCTTTCTATTGTAGAAGAGACATGCAATGTCCGTGTTACAGAGAGCAGCAATGACGTAAAGGCTTTAACACTGCGCCTTTACTTACAGCATTATACTATGAGGGCACAATGTGTTTTGATGATGCATTCCCAGGAGGTGGGTACCTGAGATCAGAAGAAATATGTTGAATGATGCAGGGTTTCATTTGGCCTGAAACCAGCTGGATTGTAGAGAGGGGAGTCTGCAGGTGACAGCAGCGGGAAGATGGTGAGTATTGCTAGCAAGACCTATGTTTTTATTTTATATAGTTCTGGCCTGTTTTCTTTTTTCTGGAGTTGAGCTTTAAATGGGTTATAGTTTTTTCTTTTAGCTTAATGGGCTTTATTCTGTACAGAAAGTAATGAGAGTGCACAGTGAAAACTAAAAAGTAATTAACTAAGCCATTTGGGGTCCCCTGTGCTTTTGGGCCCACAAGCTACTGCCACCCCACCTCTGCTTCCCCTATAAATAGTAGTATACATGTGAACAAAACACACACAAATTTACAAATTATATCACACAGTGCTTGCACCTTTTTAGTGTGGTTCTTTTTTTTTTTTTTAATATCGATCTACAATATACTTCTATATCTACTTTTTCAAAGCAACCTGAGAGATCCTATATGTCTTACTTGACAAGTTCTCTTTAGAGTACACAAATACTGTAATGGTGCTTTCCTCAGTGAAGGCATCTTTGGCAGATACATTGCGATGTCTGGCATACTAATAAAGCAATGATTGATTAGAAGATGGAGGAGCTGACGTCTCACTTTTCCCATGCAGGTTACAGAGAAGGATTGCTGTGGAAGAGGGGACGTGACAATGGACAGTTCCTCTGCAGGAAATTTGTACTGTCAGAACGGGAAGGAGCCCTAAAATACTTTAACAAAAATGATGTGAGTATATTTATTATGCATGCTAAATATTGTATGTTCAATAAAGCGTGTGCATAAAATAAAGATAAAAACCAAGTCACGTTTGTCAAATGCTTATGGTGTCTTTTTATACCATTCAAGGGTAGGAATGCTATTGGATTGACTCACTATGCTGAATCTGTACAATCCATGGGATTCCAGTTATTTTGTTATTGTCATTATCCTCAGTACAGTATGCTTTACCCCCCCCCCCCCCCAAAGTACCATTTTGTCCTTTACTTACCTGTCCTTGCTCTTTTGTAGACCTTCAGTGTTCAGCCCATTGGGAAAAACACAGGTTTCTCACAATAAGTCTTCCCATTCCTGTGCACCAGTGAGTCTTAAAATGAAGTATTTAGCCATAACTTCATATTTTTGGGTTCTTAACTTTAGAAAGGGTCTGAAAAACCAGAGGAATATGAGCACGCATAGATGGCCCAATACAAAGGCAGTGCTCTGTAAAGGCTTGTACGATTTAGGCACTGGTAAATGATGGCCAAGTGTACATGAAGCCTTACTGCTTGTGTCTGCCAGTTGAGTCTTAAAATATACAGATAAGGGCTCCAGCAATAATGAGGAAGAACAGTTTTTCCATGAGTAATGTAAGCAGACCAAATAGTAAATAAAGGGGATGAGCTGTTTTTGAGCCCCTGACCTCATGGGCGCAGACAGATCTGCCCAGGTTGCATTGAAGCTGTGTAATGAGACTGCCGGCTAAGCCCCTGGTTTCCTGAGTTCCCTGCATACAATACATGCAAGTACTGTATAAAAGGAAATTCTAACAGCAGTGTACTGGGCCAATACACACAGAATATCACAAAAGTGAGTACACCCTCACATTTTTGTAATATTTTTTTTTTTTTATATCCTTTCACGTGACAACACTGAAGAAATTACACTTTGCTACAATGTAAAGTAGTGACTGTACACCTTGTATAACAGTGTAAATTTGCTGTCCCCTCAAAATAACTCCACACAGCCATTAATGTCTAAACCGCTGGCAACAAAAGTGAGTACACCCCTAAGTGAAAATGTCCAAATTGGGCCCAGTTAGCCATTTTCCCTCTCCAGTGTCATGTGACTCGTTAGTGTTACAATGTCTCAGACAGAGCCGGAGTGGGACTCATTTTCAGCCCTAGAGTTTCATGCGTTAGATCGGCCCACTTTAGTTCATGACTGACTATATTAAAATAATGTAATTAAAATCTCAGAATATAAGTTTGCAATGGCGCACTGTTCGCTACAGCCTTGTGATTCATTGTATTCAAAAAATATCATAATTTCCAATTCAGTGCAAATACCCCCCTACACTGACCCCCCCCACACACTGACACCTACACTGACCCTCACTCCACACTGACCCCCCCCCCTACACTGACCCCCCCTACACTGACCCTTCCACTGACCCCCCTATCAGTATAGACAGAAAGGGCACGGAGGAGATATTCAGGTATAATAGAGGGATTAGGCTTTGGGAAGGAGGAGTCTCACTTACTTGTTCCTGAGGCGCCTTAGATGTAAAAATGGCGCCGCCCGGCGCCAACACGTCATTGCACAAAAGCTTTGGCCAATCAAACTCTTTATATAAATTTGAAATATTGCAAAATGATAAAGTCTACATATCCAGTCAGACAGGAGCAAGGTGTAAAGAGCAAATATCATAATTGGTCTCTAAGTGTGGAACAGTAAACTAAGATACGATTGGCTGCTGTGAGGTAATAGACACATAATTGCTGAACCTTGAACTGCTTTCCAATTACATTGCAGATTTCAATATGTTTGTTGTGCTTGTAACCCATATACACAGCAACTACCCTCTTTAATTAGACCTGCCTATTGCCCAGTCTTACCCCTACCTAGCATTACCTGTAGACACAAACAAGGGGCTACCTATTACTCACCTTCAGCCAACAGCAGTGGGAATACACAGTACCCACCTTCAGACAACAGCAGGTAGGGCTACCCAGTACTCACCTGCACACACCAGCAGGTGGGCTACCCAATAATCACCTGCAAACACTGGCAATAGGGCTACTCAGTAATTACCTCCAAACACCAGCAATAGGACTACCCAGTACTCGCCTGTAGACACCAGCAACTGGGCTATCCAGTAAACACATTGAGATACCTGCAATGAGATTACTCAGTATTTACCAGCAGACACCAGCAATAGGATTACCCAATATTTATCAGCAGACACCAGTAATAAGGCTACTTATCGCTCACATGCACACACCAGCAGTGGCAATAACCTGCACTCAGCTGAATACACCAGCAATGGGAACTGCACAGGACTGCAGCAGCAGTGGGGTTACCCAGTAATCACCTGAAGACACCCGGGAATAGCCGAACGTGTACGGCCTTTCCTGAGCGGCGGCGGCGCAATGTGCTGTGACATGTTGGTGCCGGGCGGCGCCATTTTTAAATCTAAGGCACCGCAGGAGAATGTCGGGCCGGCCGACCCAGTGCCAGGACAACGGCCCTTGCGGCCACCAGCCCACCGGGAATGATCCAGGTGCTCCCTATTAGCCAATCCGGGCCTGGTCTCAGATGGGAATAGGGAGCAGGTGCCTTAAATTTGGTGTTATCGCTCTCACTCTCTAATACTGGTCACTGGAAGTTCAACATGGCACCTCATGGCAAAGAACTCTCTGAGGATCTGAAAAAAAGAATTGTTGCTCTACATTAAGATGGCCTAGGCTATAAGAAGATTGCCAAGACCCTGAAACTGAGCAGCAGCACGGTGGTTAAGATCATCTAGTGGTTTAATAGGACAAGTGCTATCCAGAACAGGCCTGGCCATGGTCGACCAAAGAAATTGAGTGCACGTGCTCAGCATCCTATCCAGAGGTTGTCTTCAGAAATAGGCATATGAGTGCTGCCAGAATTGCTGCAGAGGTTGAAGGGGTGGGGGGGTCAGTCTGTCAGTGTTCAGACCATACGCCACACACTGCATCAAATTGGTCTGCATGGCTGTCGTCCTGGAAGGAAGCTTCTTCCAAAGATGATGCACAAGAAAGCCCGCAATTGGTTTGCTGAAGACAAGCAGAATAAGGACATGGATTACTGGAACCATGTCCTGTGGTCTGATAAGACCAAGATAAACATATTTGGTTCAGATGGGGCCAAGGGTGTGTGGCGGCAACCAGGTGAGGAGTACAAAGGCAGGTGTGTCTTGCCTACAGGCAATCATGGTGGTGGGAGTGTCATGATCTGGGGCTGCATGAGTGCTGCCGGCACTGGGGAGGTACAGTTCATTGAGGGAACCATGAATGCCAACATGTACTGTGACATACTGAAGCAGAGCATGATCCCCTTCCATTCGGAGACTGGGCCACTGTGCAGTATTCCAACATGATAATGACACCAAACACACCCCCAAGACGACCACTGTCTTGCTAAAGAAGCTGAGGGTAAAGGTAATGGACTGGCCAAGCAGATCTCCAGACCTAAACCCTATTGAGCATCCTCAAACAGAAGGTGGGAGGTTGCAAGGTCTCTAAAATCCACCAGCTCAGAGATGTCGTCATGGAGGAGTGGAAGAAGACTCCATTGGTAACCTGTGAAGCTCTGGTGAACTTCATGCTCAAGAGGGTTAAGGCAGTGCTGGAAAATAATGGTGGCCACACAAAATATCGACACTTTGGGCCCAATTTGGACATGTTCACTTAGGGGTGTACTCACTTTTGTTGCCATCGGTTTAGACATTAATGGCTGTGTGTTGAGTTATTTTGAGGGGACAGCAAATTTACACTGTTATACAAGCTGTACACTCACTACTTTACATTATAGCAAAGTGTCATTTCTTCAGTGTTGTCACATGAAAAAATATAATAAAATATTTACAAAAATGTGAGGGCTGTACTCACTTTGTAAGATACTGTATATGCTGTAGTCTGTCACTCTATAACACAGCGTCCTATTGATCCAGTCAGTACTGTAGATCAATTATTTAACAAAGAGACACTGCTGTTTGTTCTGTAGTGAAATCTTTGTTGCTTTCCCATTCTGTGGACATGGTAATTTTCGATGAGCTTTATTAACAAATAAAAGCCCAACACCAGTTAACACTTTTAAAGCAATTATACCAAGTTGTTTTTGGTAAATTATTTGAACCATATGGAAAAAAAAGATTGTTTTAAGTGCCATAAGGGCAATATTTATAGAATTTAGGGATAGGAGCAGGACGTTGCAGAAGCTATGCTATTGTTCTTGGCTTGTGCATATCGGGGATCCCTATGGTGCAACTCAGAGATCAGGATTTGCCTCTAGGATGAGAGGCATATTCTGCACTAAGTACACCTTGCTTCTGGACCTGATATTAACCATGTGGACCGCGCTTGCGATATTCACACCACTTATAAAAAATATCCTAGTTATGAATTATTGGCACTCCCAGGCATTTTGTACTCTTATTACAAGAACATGTCATATTATGTCTTCACATCTTTAAATGAGAGTTTGATTGCTGCATTACTATTTCTCTCTGAATTGTTTATCTGAATATGCTTCCAGGCAAGAGAGCCCAAAGCAATTATAAAGATTGAGAATTTAAACGCCACTTTCCAGCCAGCCAAAATAGGAAACCCAAATGGACTGCAAATCACTTACTTAAGGGATAACAGCACAAGAAATATTTTTGTGTATCATGAGGATGGCAAGGTAAGATGTCATCTGTGAACTGCTGCAAAATTCTAACTGTACAAATCACTTTATAATGACCTGACGTCAGTGTTTCCCTCATACTCCCAGTGCAGGAGACTGCAGCTTCAGCAGAACATCCAGTTGATCATAGGAGAACTTCACTGTGCTATAGCTAAAAATCTTAGTTTAGTTTAGTAATCTGTATGTTCTTTTAGATTTTTATTAACCTTCATCTACTGTATTATTAAAATAATAGTTGTAGGTAGTAGAATTCATGACCAGGAGGTTTCATGCTTTTATGACTGTCATTCTCGGAAGAAGACTCTGCTATTTTTAGCTGTAGAGTGCTTAGGTACAAGGTTGCAGTCCATTGCTCTCTCCTATTTAACCTCTTCCTGTTCACCACTCTCCATAACCAGCGCAGGATTCATGTTTCTGACAGTTTTTTTTATTATATTGAAGAGGTTCGACATGATGAGGCTGGCCAGAGTTATGCCTGTAACATAAACATATACATTCGGCTTGCCCGAGTAGACATGCTTATGTGAATAGAACAGGAGGGAGTGAGAAGGAAACACAGCAAAGGCTACCTTATCTCAGCAGAAAAGTGGTCAGATGTTTCAAAGCTTGTCTGATTAATCTTTTGTCCTTAATGTGATCAAGCTAGGATGTGCCTGTTCCTGTTATAGAAATGAGAATTTTATCCAGTTTACCTGAAAAACAACTCTTTGGTTAGCAGTTGTCTTATGTCTATGGACTAGTTCTGTAAAGTTGAAGATGTTTCATCTCTCATCCTTCCTCTGTAGGAACTGAAGATGCCAGTAGGGTTTGTGGTGAAACATCTTCAGCATTACAGAACAAGACCAATTCAATGTGACTAATAGCTATACTATGTACAAAGAAGGGGGGTTGGGACTTTAAATGAGGTATGTGCGGCATGGCCTTAACCACTTTACCACTAGAGCATTTTGCTGTCTTACGTCTGGGCCACTTTTTGCGATTCGGCGCTGTGCGACTTTAACTGACAATTGCGCGGTCATGCGACGCCGTACCCAAACGAAATTTACGTGCTTTTTTTTCCCACAAACAGAGCTTTCTTGTGGTGGTGTTTGATCACCTGTGCGATTTTTACTTTTTGCGCTATAAACAAAAAAACAGTGTTTATTTTGAATAAATAACAATATTTTTAAATTTTTTTTATATGAAATTCCCCCCAAAAAAGATGTAAAAACCAATTTTTTTTTAAATTTTTGGCCAATTTGTTTTCTGCTACCCATGTTTGGTAAAAAAAATCGCAATAAGCGTATTTTGATTGGTTTGCGCAAAAGTTATTGCGTTTATTAACTAAGGGAAAGATTTATGTCATTTTTGGTGTTTTTTTTTAAACGAGTAATGGCGGCGATCTGCGATTTTTTTTTTGCGGGACTGCGACATTGCGGCGGACAGATCGGACCCTTGGCTGCCATTTTTGACACTTTTGGGGGTACCAGTGACATTACTGCAGTAATCAGTGCTATAAATATGCACTGTTACTGTAAAAATTACACTGGCAGGGAAGGGGTTAATTTTATTGGAGAGGGAGGGGTTAATGTATGCCTGGTGCTTACTAACGTGTGGGGGGGGAGGTGAGTGAGTGAGCCAGGGACAGATCGGATGTTCAGCTATGCTGAACACTCCGATCTGTCACTCCCTGTCACTTAGGAGATCCGCCGCTCCTCCCCTGGCCCGACTCCCGCTGTGAATGAAAACAGCGGGAGCGCGCCTCCGGCGGCACGCGAGCGCCGCCTACAGGGGGAGGAGTCTAGCGACGTAGGTCTACGTCGTCAGACCTACAAGAGCCACTTTGCTGCAGTAGCAGCACAGTGGCTAGTGTTAAAGTGGTTAAAGATAAGTCAATGTTAGATAAAATATTAAAAATGGAGCAAGAGAATCAAAACTGTTAACCAGATCCAACCAATTTGCTCACCCAGCGCTAAATGATAATAAAATTAGTAATAAAATGATTATAAATATAACCTAAAAAAGGTATCAGCTGCTGCTATAATATATTAAACAAGGTGCAATAGACTCACTCAGTAGTAAAATAAATCTAAAACACTAACAGCGCTAAAATATACACACCATCTATATGCATGTAAACAAATAAAGGGTATATAAAAGACCGCATGCATGCATAAAAAGTCCACAGCTGAGGATTAATCACAGTCCAGCCTGAATAGCAAAACCTTTTAAGAGGAAGGGTGTGAAGGAATCCTAAAAACACCCCAAACACCTCCACCATCCAGACGTCCTCCCCATCAAAATGGACACTCACCAGACTGCTGCAAAATTCAAGCCTGTAACCCTCAGACAGATATCAATTCATTGGACCCAGAATCAGTGCGGTTCAAAATCGTAATCCAACCTCCATATGTATTCCAATCACCACATCCGTGTCATGAAACAATACAAATGAAGCGGGGACGCATAGCGTAACTCCGTATATTTATTGCAAACATGAAATAAAACACTGTTCCCTGCTCCCATCAAAAACCTACTCACAGCGGTAGATGTAATGAAGGCATGTCAAATGCATGTGGCACGCTGTAAGACCGCCGCTGAAATCCGTGCTGCCAGGTACCGTAGCTGACCGGAGCTCGTAGTGTGGCTTGGCGTGGCATCTAACGTTGCTATGGTGACCGCGTACTCACGCCTGACGCGTTTCGTCATCACGGACTTCAACTGAGGTCCTGAGGTTAGATAAAATATAGTTTATTTTCTTGAACAGCAAGTAACATAACATATTACAATTAGTACATACATGAGTTCATGAACATTTCAAAAACATGTTGCAGATCATATACAGTGGGTACGGAAAGTATTCAGACCCCCCTTAAATTTTTCACTCTTTGTTATATTGCAGCCATTTGCTAAAATCATTTAAGTTCATTCTTCTTCCTCATGAATGTACACATAGCACCCCATACTGACAGAAAAACACAGAATTGTTGACATTGTTGCAGATTTATTAAAAAAGAAAAACTGAAATATTACATGGTCCTAAGTATTCAGACCCTTTGCTCAGTATTTAGTAGAAGCCCCCTTTTGATCTAATACAGCCAGGAGTCTTTTTGGGAAAGATGCAACAAGTCTTTCACACCTGGATTTGGGGATCCTCTGCCATTCCTCCTTGCAGATCCTCTCCAGTTCTGTCAGGTTGGATGGTAAACGTTGGTGGACAGCCATTTTTAGGTCTCTCCAGAGATGCTCAATTGGGTTTAAGTCAGGGCTCTGGCTGGGCCATTCAAGAACAGTCACAGAGTTGTTGTGAAGCCACTCCTTCGTTATTTTAGCTGTGTGCTTAGGGTCATTGTCTTGTTGGAAGGTAAACCTTCGGCCCAGTCTGAGGTCCAGAGCACTCTGGAGAAGGTTTTTGTCCAGGATATCCCTGTACTTGGCCGCATTCATCTTTCCCTCGATTGCAACCAGTCGTCCTGTCCCTGCAGCTAAAAAACACCCCCACAGCATGATGCTGCCACCACCATGCTTCACTGTTGGGACTATATTGGACAGGTGATGAGCAGTGCCTGGTTTTCTCCACACATACCGCTTAGAATTAAGGCCAAAAAGTTCTATTTTAGTCTCATCAGACCAGAGAATCTTATTTCTCACCATCTTGGAGTCCTTCAGGTGTTTTTTAGCAAACTCCATGCGGGCTTTCATGTGTCTTACACTGAGGAGAGGCTTCCGTCGGGCCACTCTGCCATAAAGCCCCGACTGGTGGAGGGCTGCAGTGATGGTTGACTTTCTACAACTTTCTCCCATCTCCTGACTGCATCTCTGGAGCTCAGCCACAGTGATCTTTGGGTTCTTCTTTACCTCTCTCACCAAGGCTCTTCTCCCCCGATAGCTCAGTTTGGCCAGACGGCCAGCTCTAGGAAGGGTTCTGGTCGTCCCAAACGTCTTCCATTTGAGGATTATGGAGGCCACTGTGCTCTTAGGAACCTTAAGTGCAGCAGAAATCTTTTTGTAACCTTGGCCAGATCTGTGCCTTGCCACAATTCTGTCTCTGAGCTCTTCAGGCAGTTCCTTTGACCTCATGATTCTCATTTGCTCTGACATGCATTGTGATCTGGAAGGTCTTATATAGACAGGTGTGTGGCTTTCCTAATCAAGTCCAATCAGTATAATCAAACACAGCTGGACTCAAATGAAGGTGTAGAACCATCTCAAGGATGAGTGTCACAGCAAAGGGTCTGAATACTTAGGACCATGTGATATTTCAGTTTTTCTTTTTTAATAAATCTGCAACAATGTCAACAATTCTGTGTTTTTCTGTCAGTATGGGGTGCTATGTGTACATTCATGAGGAAGAAGAATGAACTTAAATGATTTTAGCAAATGGCTGCAATATAACAAAGAGTGAAAAATTTAAGGGGGTCTGAATACTTTCCGTACCCACTGTATACATAGAAACAATCATTGCAGCATAGCACATTGCATTGTGCAATACAATGTGTTATGCTGCTATGATAGTTTCTATGTATAAATGAACTGCAACATGTTATTGAAATGTTCCTTAAACCTAGTATGTACTGATTAGTATTATGTTATGCTACTTAATGTTAAAGACAATAAACAGCGCTTTAACGCTCTAAAGATGCTGCTTGCAGGATTTTTTTAACCTCCTCGTCCGCGCATCGGCCCAATGTGAAAGCATTTATTGATTTCAATGGGTATAGGTTTTTGTGAGCTTGTCCGGCACATTTTTGTTTAATGCCAAAGCACTTGAAAAGTGCCTCAGTGTCAAAGGGCTCTTAGGGGATGGAGGCGTATGTCCCTGTACACTTAATTTAAAGTTCCAAACCCCCCTTTAGTTCATAATAGCTATACTATGATCTGGATCAATGAGCATCTTCACAGACTTCTAATGCCATAGCTTCAAAGTATTTTCCAGCATCTTTAGTCAAGCCTATCATAACTGCTGGACATGCAGGCACAATCTGTAGTCGCCCTAAGGCCAGTGCTTTCTCTTAAAGCTGAATTCTAGGTATCTTTCTTTTTTGCATTGTTACATTGATGCAGCTTGAACCAATGTGAACATATATATTCCATACCCGCCGCACTAGAGTGATCTTCGCAGTCTTCCGGGCTGATTAACTGCCCTTCTTCATAGTAACCACAGGGCAAGAGCACCATTACCTTATATTTTACTCAGTATTATAAGCCTTACTCTCATTGGATGAGGTGAAGTCATGCTGTCACTACCCTGTCTCTCCAGCTCATCCAATCCAAGTATGCTTTGAATTCATTGAGAAAATGTAAAGTGTTCTCTAAATGGCACCAGTGCTGAGCAAGTGACCCAATGTGTTTACTACACAGCAGGGCAGGTGTTTGGTACAGGATCCAGAAGACAGAATGGATCACTGTGATAACGGTGACTACTAAAGTGAATCACTGTTTTCACAGGTTAGGCATATGCAGACTTACATTGGTCCAAGCTATACAAATGAATCTATTAAACAAAAAAAAAACAACTGGAATTCAATTTGAACTTAATTGGTTGTTTCATATTTGGGCCTAAAGAAATAGACCAGGAAGGCATGTTTCACCTTCAACACCAGCTTATTAGGGAGAAAGCAGCAGTAATTTGTCAAGTTTTTTTGTCCTGTCAAACTGCTGTTCCCCTACTGAATCTCTGCTGGCATTGTTACCTTGTTTAGGTAAAAACACCTGAATTAGAAAATGTCTATAGGAACTGTTTTTTATTTAGGACATATGAGCAAAATGTGACAGGATTACATTTTGGTTATGTATATTCATACACATATAACAGGTGCGCATCAACCCAAATAAAGTCCAAAGAAACCGATTATGTGAAAAGACTTTCTGTGATGTGATTACTCTTTAGTATACAGTTCATGGAACAACTAGAGTTCAAAAAAAAAAATACAAAGAGTCAGTGAAACAATTATCCATCCACTGATCCAGTGTTGGCATATTGAAAAGTGAACCATACACTTTGTCAATGGCACAGGTACAGGCAACACAGTCAACAGTGGTCTCTTACCAAATGAACTGGATGCCCATAACGGAGATCAAACACGCATTTCCATCAATGACTATCCAAATATCCATCGATGGGGAAAGGACTCCGCCTGCCGCAGGCTCCAAAATTGGACCAGACAGCATCCATACTCAGAGGGGAACAGAAGCCGCACATAGTGTAAAACCTCTAGATAATTTATTATTTTATGTATTACAGGTACTTATATAGCGCCTTCAATTTACACAGCGCTTTACATATATATATTGCACATTCATATCAATCTCTGCCCTCAGGGAGCTTACAATCTAAGGTAATATAAAAAAAAAGACATGCTTACAGAGGTAAAAGCGTTTCAACACTGTTTGATGCATTTTGCTGTCAAACAGCGTCATCAGGGGAACAGGATGTTCCCTTGATGATGCTGTTTGACAGCGAAATGCATTGGGCTTAAACTGTGACGTTGCTACACCCACTGCGTGGACACCCGCAAGGCACTACTATTTGTTGTTGCATGCTGTATCTGCTTTTACCTCTTTAAGTATCTGTCTTTTGTTATAATAAATTCATTTGGTGGTTTTACAATATGTGCCTCCTCTATCCCCCTCTATGAGTATGGATGCTGTCTGGTTCAATTTTGGAACCTGAGGCTGGCGGAGTCCTTTCACTATGGATGGATGCCTGAATGGTCATTTATGAACATGCGTGTTTGATCTCTGTTACAGGGATCCAGTTCATTTGGTAAGAGAGGCCATTGATGCCTGTGGTGGAGGGCACAAAGTGTTTGGTCAGCTTTTCAAGATACCTACACTGGTTCGGTGGACGGCTCATTGTTTCACTGACTCTTTGAATTGTATTTTTTGAACTCTTTGTTGTTTCATGAACTGTGATGAAGAGTATCACAGAAATTCGAATGTCTTTTCACATAATCTGTTTCTTTGGACTTTATTTGGGTTGATTCGCATCTATTATATGTGTATGTATTTAGATCTAACATCCAGTATTCTGATGTTTTATAGATGCAGCTGTTTACACATATTTTTGCACTAAGCGCAAAATAGTTTTTCTTTATTGGTTATGTATATTACATAACAAGTTCCCCACTGCTTATATTTGTTTCTAGATAACCAATGAAGAGCAGGCATCTTTTTTCACAGATAAAAGTAGGTTTGGAAAAAAGAGTGCTGCGCTAGATCTTTGTCAATGATCGCATGACCAGATAGTACATGGTGTCTTTACCGTTACTGTTGGGCAGCTTTACACTGACGTCATCTGATCACTAACCTCCATGCACATCTAAGAACATACACCCAAAACACAGACACATTGGTCAATGTTCAGTAAGAGATATAGGTTTTTTTATGATATATATATGTATATATATATTTAGTACTGTGAGCAGTCAGGAAGTGGTTAATGATAAGGGGCAGAGAGATTTCTAATACAGTCTTGCTTAGGCAAAATTGAGATGTCAGATCATTGCAACATGACAGTGATCACCACCAGTAGGAAACTCATGTGTTTCACACTTTATTTTAATGTTGCTGTTTGGAATAGCCTGATAAAAATGCACAGGAATATGCATGCACATACTGAGGAATATGCATGCACATACTGAGGAATATGCATGCACATACTGAAGAATATGAATGTACATACTGAGGAATATGCATGCACATACTGAGGAATATGCATACACATACTGAGGAATATGCATACACATACTGAGGAATATGCATACACATACTGAGGAATATGCATACACATACGGAGGAATATGCATGCACATACTGAGGAATATGCATACACATACTGAGGAATATGCATACACATACTGAGGAATATGCATGCACATACTGAGGAATATGCATACACATACTGAGGAATATGCATACACATACTGAGGAATATGCATACACATACGGAGGAATATGCATGCACATACTGAGGAATATGCATACACATACTGAGGAATATGCATACACATACTGAGGAATATGCATGCACATACTGAGGAATATGCATGCACATACTGAGGAATATGCATACACATACTGAGGAATATGCATACACATACGGAGGAATATGCATGCACATACTGAGGAATATGCATACACATACTGAGGAATATGCATGCACATACTGAGGAATATGCATACACATACTGAGGAATATGCATGCACATACTGAGGAATATGCATACACATACTGAGGAATATGCATACACATACGGAGGAATATGCATACACATACTGAGGAATATGCATACACATACTGAGGAATATGCATGCACATACGGAGGAATATGCATGCACATACGGAGGAATATGCATGCACATACGGAGGAATATGCATGCACATACTGAGGGATATACATGCACATACTGAGGGATATGAATGCACATACTGAGGAATATACATGCACTTACTGAGGGATATGAATGCACATACTGTGGAATATGCATGCACATACTGAGGTATATAAATGCACGTACTGCAGAATATGCACATACTGTACACATGAGTATGCAGAAATAGATATCCCATTTTTATCATTAAGTAAATATACTTAGTCATGGAAGGCCACATCTATTTGGGCATTTGCTTGCTTCCTGCCATCATTTTAGCTTTAAAGGAACACGGGGGCTTCCATCTTCCAAGAATGCTAGCTGCCTGGCAGTGTCTGATGTCAGTACTTTCTAAGTGATTGACCTGAAATAAGGAATCAAAATAGAAAGTCAGAGCGACCTCAGAACCGCTGATCTATATACTTGTTCTGGGTTAAACACTCAAAATATTATAATAGGTGAACAAGACAGCCAAGCAACTAGCAATACCAGTTTTCTCCAATGTACCAGTTTCTCCCACCTACAAAGACAGTTCAACTTTACAGTTTATAGGAAATAAAAGTATATGTGAGCCCTTATCTAAAACCTCAGTCACAGAAAGGTTGCTGAGTAGGTGAGTTTTAACAATAAGTGCATCTTTTTGTAATTAAAACAAAACCTTTCGCTGTACATGATACCTAGATATTTCAGTGCTAGCAATGCAAAAATAATTGTAATATTTCACATCTGGAAACATTTACAGAACGTTTGCTGAAGTTAGGGGAACAGAGAAAAGCAGGATATGTCTCCTATGTATATTCTTACTGGTTCAGCCTGCCAAGTAATCATAAGCTATCCCAGCAAGCATTTACTGAAGGGATGTAGGGGATCAGGCCATTCATTCACTGGGACAGAACTTTAAAGCACAGAAATGACAGCCTGCTTCAAGCACAGGACAAGGCAAATATTCTTCCCAATGTGCACCCAAAAAAATGGTTGAGGGTTGCTGGGATATTAAAATAAAACTAAAAGCTCCTTTATGACAGTTTAAATAAGTTCCAGGACCAGTCACTATATGATGCCTGAACCTCATACATTAAAGCGGAACTACACTCTCTCAATCAACATTGACTATTTGTAATCCTTATGCTGCTAGCATTAGTAAATAGATAGGAAGTTATATCATATAACCTGTTTTAAACTTTTTTTTTTAATTTCTTCAGCTAATTCCTGCTTTCCATGCCTAGGTAAATGATTTTATACTTCCCAGCAGTCTTTAGGAGGGGGAGAGGGGTCTTCTCCGATAAACACATCTTCCTGCCTACATGCCTGAGCTAAGGGCAAATGGATTCCAGGAAGTAAATGCTACATGAACATCTGCTCTTACTCAAGATTGCCACAGCCAGAAATGCTAGGGGTGTTTTTCTAAGCGATTTCTCAGCAAAATAAAGCGTGAAGACATGGTTGAATGGGGGCGTTTGTTTTAAATATTATAATTGAATTAAATAGCATTTCTCTTTCGTTCGTGGATGGACACATCCCTTATGGATTCTTGAACCATTGGGTTATACTGCCCCCTACAGGAGTAGGAGACTAGGCATAAAAAATAACTTGACTAAGCCTATGGGCAGTCCCTGGTGGTATGCTCCCTCTCTCTGCTATAGGTCCTCAGTTTTTTTCTGCCTAGTCAGGAGAGGGGACCTTTTTCCTTGCTGGGATCTCTGGTCCTTGTAATTGTTTTTTTTTTTAATTGGCTTTTCTTTCTCCTGTTTTTTTCCTGCAAGATCTACAATCAACTGGGCGACAGGCTGGATAATCTAGATCCAGTGGTCACCCCAGTCTGGCAAGCGAGCACGCTCAGACCACAGATCCGCGCTAGGTCGGCTGCGACATAGCCCCACTGGATAGGGGCTGGCCTGCGAGTTAAACGCCTTGCGAGGTCGCATATGACTAGGTCTCAGCAGGAGTCCTCCTGGCCGACATTCCCCCCATTTCGATGGGGAGGAGGTTCTGTCGGGAGCGGTGCCTGCCTGGTTTCCAGTATGGTGAGTAGCTGTCCCCCCTCTCCCCCTGGAGGGTTTTGGGGTGGACGCGGGGCCCTCCCTGGGACATTCGGACCCCCGTGCTCCCCTCCTTCCCGTTAGACCCCCCTGTACTCTGGTGGTCCCTGTAAGTCATCTAGTGCCCCACCCACACCCCTCTCCCCCCCCCCCCCACCTGGGGTAGCATGGTGGTCTGGGATGTGTCTGAGGTATGGTGCTGTATTGAAAAAACAGAGGTGACCAGCGCTATGGAGTTATGTGAATAGCGTATATGAGGTGTAAGCTGCCAACAACCGAAACCCTAGGGGTTAGTGGTGAGAATAAAGTGCAAAAAAGGTTGATAGGGCGCTACCTGTGAGTGACAAAGTGCTGGGTAGAATAGTGTACCAAATCAAAATGGTATATACATAAAATAAAGTGCACAAGTGTTGTTATGTCCTGAGTACAGCAATGTGCAGTGACAAAGTACAAAGTGCTATGTGCAAATAAATAGACAGAAAGATGAAGAAGCAGTGATAATTTATTCCAAGAAAAACACTATACAGTGCAAAAATCTGTGAAACAGTGGTGTTTACTGAAAATAAATTTATATAAAATTGTAGTGAGAATAAATAAATATAGGAATTATTCCTAAGAAGCTGTTGAGTGCAAATCAAAAAAATATAAGAGTTCCAATAAGTGAAAGAGAGGTTGCATCCACCTGTGTGGCCACTAGGTGTCGCACCTTACATACAACCTGTTTACTGCAATTGAGGTGAAGCAGGCATTTAACAATCCCAGGGGTTCCTCCGGTGAGACGAGCGGATACAGGCTCTCTAATTCCTCAAAGACAAGAGAGGAAACCCCATGATGCCGTATACAAATGCAATCAGATTGAAGCAAAAAGTAAGGACTCGCGGTGTAGGTTGTTCACGATCAGTATGTCTCGCCGGGAAGCTTCCGCGTTCCACGGCTCGATCTCCAAGAACCGAGGGTGACGTATCACGCAATAGACTCCGCCCTACGCGTTTCGTCAGAGGACGTCTGCTGGAGCGGCCATCATGGTGCTATCATAGTGCTGTATTGGTGGTGTGGTGGGGCAGGGGAGGTTCGCCGATGGCGACTGGGCTATCAGCTGGGGGGGGGACTTTACGTGTATGGGGGCTCTGTGTCCGATTCCCCCCTTTCCCTCAAGTTTGCTGCCTGGGCTCCAGAAATACCTCTTGGGTCCCTGGGAACCTCGTGGAGTCACGTGCAGTGGCCATTTTGTTGTAGCCTGTTTGTTTCTATGGCCGATGGCTATGTTTGTGTAGTCCTGCATCCATTTTTGCATACTGCAGAGCGGGGGCTATTACAGAGAAGCCCCGCTTTTCTCCTGGTGCTGACTACTAGGTCTTTCCTTTCCCTGGACGCTGCCGACGCTGCATGTGTGTCCCTCTTTGGGGGTGTATTGTTCAGGTGGGTTCCAGTTTTTTTTTTTTTTGTTGAGCTCCTGTTACCTCGTTGACTATTGTTTAGCCTTGGTTTTTTTTTTTTTTTTTTGGTGTCCCACCCCTCATGTTTGGCACTGTTTTGGGACATCCCTAAGGTTCAAGAATCCTGTAGAGCTGTGTCCGTCAATGAACGAAAGTGAAAATGGGATTTTTGACTTACTGTAAAATCCATTTCTCTGCATTCATTGAAGGACACAGCACCCACCTCTCTATGGAGTTGTAATACTTTTGACACTGCTTGTAACAAAACTGAGGACCTATAGCAGAGAGGGGGAGTATACCACCAGGGACTACCTATAGCCATAGTCAAGTTCTTTTTTTCTGCCTAGTGTCCTACTCCTGTAGGGGCAGTATAACCCAATTGTATAACCTAATAGCAGCATTGTTTGATTATACGCATTATCTACTGTAGTTGTTTACTTTATGAATTTTTTTTTAATGAGTATATTGCACATTTCTTTGGTGAAATAGTAAAACTGAAAGGATTCTAGGACAGTGCTATGAATAGATTTGTAGGTAATTGTTCTATGAGTGATTACATGTGAGCAGCCACAAAAAGCTGTGGGAGCTATCAGCCTCCCATTGTTTTAATTGGGCTTCCATCTGCAGCTAATCACAAGGAACGTCTGTTGGGTCTCCTGCATCTGATCACACACAGCCCCATTCTCCAGTGTGAATGGGGCCTAAAGGTTATAGGTTAAAGCAGAACTCCAGACAAACTGCTAAATTCTGTGCTATATTCTTTGAACGGAGGAGGTGAAGAGGAGGGGCGGATGACATCTTGATTTATCCTCGTCCAATACGAGAACACCTTGTATTCTTTGAAGAAAATACAGGGTGTTCTCTGAATGGTGGTCAATGTGCAGAGGGGAACCACTGGAGTAGCACCCGGAAGCTGTAGCGCGAACTACTACAGTCATTAACTCCATCCTTAGTGGCCCTCCGGATATCAGATATGAATACTTACATGGAGCCAAGCAGGACTGATGAAGGTTTGCAGAAAAGTGAATTCCTGGAGTTCTGGTTTAAGATGTTTTAAAAGTACTTTTACGCTTTACATTTTCTTTCCCTGTAAGATATATACCCTAGCGTTCTTTCTACATCATTCTATATTATACAACCAATAAACAATTCCTGCATTTCATGTGTAAAAACTTCCAGGGTGTTGCAACCAATAGGTTTAGGGCGGAGTCCTTGCTCTGAAGTAAGCCAGGCCTGAGTTGTGCTACATCATTTATTTATAAAACCAATATAGGAATGCCGTGATTTAATATTCTGCAACAATCTGGCTTTTAATTTCCTGCTGCCATGTCAGACATATTTGTGCAACTGTCAGTGAAAGGAGAAATAAGAAGAAATTAGTAATGAATCTGGAAGCTTTTTGCCCTTTCATATCAGTTCTAATCGGCATCACAAATCAAAGACAGCATCCAGCAAGCACCTGTTTAGGGTGTAGCCACCGGGAGTTGGCTTGTTGCTATACCGACTCCCCAAATAAGATTCAAGACTCTGGTGCCTGGCACACTAGTGCCACCATGTGGTTTCTCTATATAATTGTATGTCTCCCTATGTAAACTCTTGTTTTGCGTTGACCCATCTTAGGTGTTTTGTTTTGTACACATTTAATTGAAGCAGACCTATATTCTGCAGAATACAAAAGCTATATGAACAATGGTGCTTAAAGCCATAAAGAATACACATTGGGGAACTGATATTTAGGCAGAGCAGGCACATCAGTGTCTTATCCTGTGCAGTCATTCCATCCTACCTTTGAGCAGAGAGGGTGACCCTCTGGCAGGGAGAACCCGAGTGCCATTTTCCTTTGTTTTTATGTTTAATGGAGAGTGAATTTTACTACTGCTTTTATTAGTCTGTAGGTACACTGCACCTCCCATTTAAATGCAGAATTTAATAAAATGTTGTTACATTAAGTAGATAAATTATTGTTTCATTTTCTTTTAAACAGGAGATTGTGGATTGGTTTAATGCAATACGAGCAGCACGGTTTCACTACTTACAGGTGGCTTATCCAGGGGCTGGAGATCTTGATGTAAGTGTGCTTGTATATTCCAAAACCATTTTATCTGATTGTCAAGCTTAGACTATCTCAGCTATGCTTCATCAATGATTTACTCAGTTCATGTATTGTAAAAACATTTGCTTATACTAATGCCCCGTACACACTATAAGAAAATCGGGTGAACATTTTCTTCCGAGAAATGATTTTACGATTTTCTGATAGTGTGTACACAACTTTTGACAGCTGATTTTGACCTTCCAAATGAAAATTTCCAAAGGGACAAGCTCCAAATTTTTTCTCGTACAGGAACAGAACGAACAAATTTAATTTATTGTGTACCATTTTCTTACAATTTTTGTACGAGAAATGCCCGCTATGAAGGACTTCACATGATCTAAAACAACAAATAACAAAAAAAAGCCTTTGTTGTACAAGAATTTTCATACGTTACTTCTAACCTTGATTCCGACTTGCTGGGAAACCTTGAGGAAAACCAGCCGATAGTTTGTCTGGTTTTCTCATATTGTGTAGGGGGCAATAATGTGCTCATACGTGCTTGATCAGTGGCTCTCAGAATACCTCAAGAGCGCTGCTGTTCAGCGGACAATGTTCCCCCTGGCTCCCTCATTTTTTCTATCACAAAATTGGGTTTACTTTGAAAAATGAATGCTGGGACATCCTCCTCAATATATCTCATGAACCCTGTAGCGCTATCGACTGTTAATGATTACTGTAGGTTGACATAAGTTTGCAACCTATGGGGCTTTAGTGTATGCTAAAGCATATGAATGTATGTCCCAGGATTAAAGGAGAAGTTTGGGATTGTTTAAAAAACAAATTTATGTACTCCCCTCTATGCTGCAGCATCTGTCCCCAGCCAGCTCTAAGCCTGAGAACTGAGCAATTACATGAATGCTGATTACTCAATTCTCAATCAGTTATGAGCAGAGGGCGGTGACTGTCAGTCGCCGCTCTCTGCTCTGCCCCCCACTGGAGTGCCAAGCTGGAGAGGGGGTGGGCATACGCGGGCTTCGGCTCTCAGCCAAGTACTCAGAGTCAGAGCCAGCTGTCAATTAGGCAGCTGTGTGGATCATGGGTTGGATCCTGACAGTATGGTTGGTATCCTTCCAGAGCCTGGAGCGGCTCTGTGACATCAGCCAACAGCAGGCTTTATCCCACTGAAGGACGATTCTGGGTCACAAGTGAACACAAGTAAGTGCTCTCCTGTTACCCACAAGAGAAATATCAGAGGTGCATTCTAATTCCAGTGAGCCATTCTACATATACTATCCCATATATAGCATTCCTAGTCAGTGTGCTCATGTTATTGGCCAAATCCCGATGTACCCGTGTTTTCCAAATCTACCCCATTTTGTGCACCCTCAATTACAGCGCAGCTCTTGCCTTCCTTATGTAGCATAAAACAAATTGGCCGAAAATGTTAAAAAATTTTGATTTTTACTTTTTTTGGGGGGGAATTTCATATAAAAAAATGTGAAAAATATTATTTTTGCAAAATTGACGCTTTTTTTTTGTTTATAGCGCGTGATCAAAAAATCGCACAGGTGATCAAATACCACCAAAAGAAAGCTCTGTTTGTGGGAAAAAAAGGACGTCAAATTTGTTTAAGTACAGCGTCGCACGACCACGCAATTGTCCATTAAATTCACACAGTGCCGAATCGCAAAATACCCCTGGTCTTTTAGCAGCCAAATCCTCCGGGGCTTAAGTGGTTAAAAGGGAATTGGTCTGTAGCTTGTGGATGCAGTGGGTTCTTTCCCCTCCTTCAAAATAGGAGTTATGTAAGTGAGCAAAGATCTTCCCTTAAATTCTCTCTTTTCCCCACTGTATTAAAATATGTACATAGTTTAGGAACTTTAGGATTTTTTCAAAATCTTGTATAATACATAATAGAATACCCATCAGGGCCTGGGCTCTTCCCCAGGGCAATATTCTTTATTGCCCACCCCACTCTAAATCCTCTAGCTTCTCCTTAGGTAATCTTGGGAGATCAAGCTCTCGCAGATATTCCCTCATGGCCATGCTCTTCCTTTCCACTTTCTCTACCTTGCTCTTTCTATCTGACATTATAGAGCTGACTATAGTATGAGTGAAATACCTAGGCGATATCAGGGGATGAATTTACTATTTCCCCGTTCTCGTTTTTATTTTTGGAGGTATAAGATTTGTTTTTTTTCTCTGCTTTTGCTAGCCATTTCCCGGGTTTATTTCCCTATTGGAATTTTTCTTTCATGACTATATGAAATGCGTTCTTTGTCTCCTGGTCCATAAGTGCTGTCAGTTTCACCTCTTCTCAATTCTCGCTGCTTTGGGATGCTATTGGGTCTAGTCCATTCCAAAAAGTGTATCTCCCTAAGTAACTGGTTCTTTTTCTCCTTTTTTTCCTTCTTTCTTTGTGTCCCGATGCCTATTAATATCCCCCTTATATAAGCCTTATGCGTTTTTCCCACAGAATAGTCCATGAAATCTCTGATGTATTATTAATAGCAAAAAAAGCTCTCCAGTTCCTTTTCCACCTTCTTGGTTATCTTTGGATCCTGAATGAGCGAATCATTCAGTTTCCAGGCCCTTTCACTGGCTGTTGCTATTAGTAAATCTAACTGGGCAATCACTGGGGCATGGTCAGAAAGTGTACTGGGCTTAAGGGTCACGTCCTTGAGGGAAGTTAATAGTTGGTGCTCTTTAAAAATTTAATCAATCCTTGAGTAGGAGCCATGTGCTGAGGAATATCAACTATAATCTCTTAATTTTGGGTGTCTGACCCTCCAGGCATTCACCTACTGACATTCCCCCAATAACCTTCTAATTTCATTCTGCCATTGTATTGGGAGACTAGAGAGCCCTGTCGATGAGTCTATATGTGGGTCCAACCCCATGTTAAGGTCTCCTGCTACTATAGGCCTCCCTTCTTTAAATATCGTTTAACTTTTTCGGAATTTTTCTCAGGAACTTATTTGGCTCTCTATTATGGGGAGTAAATGTTTGCAATAGTACACTCCATATGGAATAGTTTTCCCTTAATAATCAAAAACCTCCCCTTGGGATCTGCCAGCTGCTCCTTTAGCGTGAACATGGTATATCTGTCTAATCCAATTGCCACTCCTCGTGAACAACTCGAAACCGACTCACCATAAAACCACATAGGGAAAAAATGGGATGATAATTTAATCTCTGAAGCATGTGTAATGTGTGTTTCCTGTAAGCAGGCCACTCCCACCCCATAATGATGTAGTTCATTAGTTACCTTATACCTTTTGCTAGGTGTATTCAAACCCCTAACATTATATGATACTAAATTAACCAAAGCCATAGGCAGCCACAGCAGCAGCTAACACATGCTTTCTGAAGAAATGTCCTGTATGGAAAGGAAGAGAGAAAACCAACCCCCCCACCCCAACCGCAGCACCCTTCCCAAGAGGTTAACCACTCGGAGGTCTGAACTATTGTCAAGATCTTATTCCTTGTCTGGACCTGGTGATACTTTCAAAAGGAGCAACCACTCTGGCATTCTGACCCGACCCAACCCTCTGGATCGGCAAGCCCTCCCCTTCCCGAGAAAGAGAAAGGGAGAAGAGGCGAGAGAAGGGGGGAGGCAGAAGGAAAAGAAATATCCCTGCGTTCCACCCACCCGTTCTGTTCCCCTCCATCCACCTATTCTCTTCTCCCCTCCTGCCCCCCGCTCCTCTCCCCACCTGAGACCACCATTTTAAAGCCAGGAGTGGTAGGTTCAGTTTGTTACAAAATTCTGCCAAATCTTCTGGGAATCTCAAGACCACTATGCGGCCATCTTTTTTCACTTTGAGGCAGGCTGGGAAATCCCAGCGATAGGGGGTATTAGAAGCCCGCAGCTGTTCTGTCAGGGGTTTAAGAAGTCTCCTCTTTGCCATGGTCTCAACCAACAGATCAGCATATAGCTGTAGGTTCACTCCTTCTAAAGTAATCCCATAAGAATGCTGGGCTTTTTCCATAATTATCATCTTTTCTTATACATAGTGAAACCTTATAATCACTTCTCTTGGGGCGCCCCCACCCTGGCTTTGGTATCCTCCCACCTTGTGCACTCTGTCGATCTTTATGGTTTCTGGGGGCTCCTTCCGAAGCATAGGATTAAAGAGACCCCGCACTACTGTTCTCAGGTCTTCCTTCCCCTGTTTCTCTTGTAAGTCCTTAATTCGCACATTTTTCCTTCGACTTCGATTCTCCTGATTTTTCTAATTAATATAGTAGGGAGCGATTAGCTCTCTGCAGTAGCTTTGTCCGTTTACTCAGTTCATCCAATAATCGATCATGTACATCTATCCTCCCCTCCACACGGCCGAGTACCTGTCCAATATCTGCCTGAACTGCTGCTATATCCAATTTCAAGGATTCCATTTTAGCCAGCAGTCCCGCTAAGGCTTCCTTGGTAAGGGGTAGGCTTGCTTGGAGGTCTTCCAAGCCTCCATCACCTTCTGCTAAGGCTGAGCTCTCCCCTTTAAAGCCTCCACTTTGCGCCTTAGGTCTTACGTTTATTATTGTTGAAGAGCTTACTGCTACAGGCCCAGATTGTTGTAGGTGAACCGTGAACCAATCACATGACTTGCAGATATTGAACCATTTAAGATATGGCTGCAGACTGTGAGCTAACATTGATATTTGCAGCATTTATTCATGTTATCAGTATGGTTGTGATTCATGTTTATGATTTTTC
Source organism: Pelophylax lessonae (assembly GCF_965119305.1). Taxonomy (NCBI): domain Eukaryota; kingdom Metazoa; phylum Chordata; class Amphibia; order Anura; family Ranidae; genus Pelophylax; species Pelophylax lessonae. The sequence goes on from NC_138773.1 coordinate 96,795,437, forward strand.
TTCCATTTTCAGTTGGTGCCAAAGCTGACAAGGAACTTTATTAAAGAAGGTTCTATGGAAAAAACAGGGCCAAAGGTAAGAAATGGGGAAAAAACAATTGTGCAGGTATAAGAAGAAACAAGACTGCAGTATATGTAAAACAAAAATGTAGATATAGGCAGCGCTAAATCCTCCTACCTACTGTATTATTGCAATATGTGCAAAAATTGCTGTGCAAACTGCAAACAAACCATATAATATTATTCATCAAAGGTGCAATACCTGAAATGCAAAGTCTATAACCATAAATTCATCAAAAAAATTCCTAAAGGTGCAGTGCTATATAAAGTACTTTTCTGTGCTACAATTGCAATATAATGTATATGTAATTCGGACCATATAATAATAAGTATAGGTGCAATATTAAGGTGCAATAATTAGTGCAACAATTGTGTACTCAAATGGATGGATGGATTTCCTGTGGATGGTCTCAGAGGGCGAGATAAGGAAGAGGACTCCTCATGGTGTAGTAAGTTAAAAATAATCCAAGTTTATTTGGTAAAAAGATATATAAAAATATATATAAAATGTGCAAATCCAGCCGACACTGTTCAGTATAATGTGCGGTAACCCGCACTGTTTCCCTTGGTCTGTCCGGTGCCTTGCCGTTAACTGTAACCAGTACAGGGAGCCGCGCCGATCCCGGAAGTAAGGTAGATCGGTATGCGGGTCAGAGCGGGCCCAGAACGTTTATTACTACACCATGAGGCGTCCTCTTCCTTATCTCGCCCTCTGAGACCATCCACAGGAAATCCATCCATCCATACATTGGGATACAAGCCATCCAGTACATGGAGACCCCTAAGTGTATATTGATTTTTAGTTGACATATGCCAACAAAGATCAACACCATCTGGTGAGTCTGCATTTCTACCACAGTTTGGCGGTGATTCGGAGGGTGCCACCACTACTGTTTGCATTCACGCACAGTCACCACGTTTGGGCTGTTTATATTTTGCACAAGGGACTTATTATTATTTGGACTATTCATTGTTTACATTTTCATATGTATAGTTCTGTGCACCTTTATATGCATATACATTTGAGTACGCAATTGTTGCACTAATTATTGCATCTTAATATTGCACCTATACTGATTATTATATGGTCCGAATTACATATACAATATATTGCAATTGTAGCACAGAAAAGCACTTTATATAGCACTGCACCTTTAGGAATTTTTTTGATGAATTTATGGTTATAAACTTTGCATTTTCAGGTATTGCACCTTTGATGAATAAATATTATATGGTTTGTTTGCACAGCAATTTTTGCACATATTGGAATAATACAGTAGGTAGGAGGATTTAGCGCTGCCTATAGCTACATTTGTCTTTCACCCTTGGGGATTTTTGAAGCAGCAGCTTATGCCACAGATCACATCAACTTATTAACAGTGGCGCAAGTGGCTTTTATATTATTATGCAGTATATGAAGACTTATTTCATAAAGCAATGTAAAGACCATCAATACATAGCCCCCAATAGGATTTCAGTTTACTGAAATCAGAGCCATGCACTTTTTTTTAACCATTTTTTTAAATGCATGCAATGAAGGTTGTTATAAGCACTGAAATATCTGAACAAGACCTAAAATAATTACTGTTCGATTATATTTAGTGGCAGCGGAAGACAATCCAATATATTAATGAAGCAGACCTCATTGAATCAATGTTTAGTAAAGCATTTACAGACTGTGTACTAACCTCAAGAACTTTTCTGATTACAATCAAGCATCTTCAGCAGTACTGCTTGCACCATTTGTGCTGGCTTAAAGTAGTAGTTCACCTTTGAAATACAATGGGGGTGATTTACTAATGGCAAATCTACCCTGCACTACAAGTGCACTTGGAAGTGCAGTCGCTGTAGATCCGAGGGGGACATGCAAGGAAAATAAAAAACGCATTTTTGAATGCACATACCTGGATGATTAGCAGAGCTTCCCCTCATTTCAGATCTTCCCCTTAGATCTACAGCGACTGCACTTCCAAGTGCACTTGTAGTGCAGAGTGGATTTACCTTTTAGTAAATAAACCCCTAAGTCCACATTTCACATTAATGTTTCAAAGATACCTGTATAAAAGTATTCCCCAAAGGTTGGGTTATGGCCACGCTCCAATTTTCCCACAATCCGCATTTGCAAGTGGTCTGTTCCTTTCAGGGAAAGCATGTGACGTCTGCTCCCCTTTTATCGCATTCAAGAACCAATGAAATCTTGATCACAAACCGTTTTTCACAATGATGACACAAAAAGATGTATAGAAATATGTGAGCATGTGTGTTTTGTCAGCCTGAATAACTTGACCATTGCCATTTGATCAAAGTATTATGCTGTAGTTGGTTTCCAATTTAAGGTACCACAGGACAGCTAATTCTTGGTAATAAATACCCAGCCTCACCCTTTGCCCCTGCACTGCAGATGTGTTATGGTCATGTTAGGTCTGGTTTCCAGGTATAGGGGATGACAAAACAATTCCTCTTCAAGAGAAGATTGGGGTTGAGGGGTAAGTGAGGATAAGCTGGTTTCAGGTTCTGGAAGTAGACTGCAGTTCCACACTGACCAATCTGGAGCCCACCTCCCCTTGTTCCCTTTTATTTCTGTGAGTATATAGATGCCCTTCGATCTTCCAGTCCAGTATAGTTTAGTATAGCTTTAGGCTATTGAGAATGAAAAATAACATTTTAAAATAAAATGTTGTGTAAATCACTATATAAATCCAAGCAGCATACCACATTTACAGCAATGCCTCCAAAAATGAGTACTTCTTTTATAAAGTAGTCAGTTAGATTTAAAGATTTTAACATCTAGTTTGAAATATGAATGCAATTATCTCCTTAATGCTGTATCAGTTTGGAACACTTAGGGGTGTATTAAAAAAAAAAATTCATTCTGTGTGAATGGGGCAAAATCAGTGTTCTCAGGCTAAATTCTCTGTGAATCAAATGTTATTCATTGAAAAAAAGTGTGAATGGGGAAAATATGGCATTACGAACACTAAATGACTATCAGTATCATATGAAAGAAATATGCTCCTCAGCTCCATTTGGTAGCCATAATGTGGTATTTTTCCCATTTGCACTTTTTTTTTTTTTTTTAACAAATAACATTTTATTTGCAGAGAATGTAACCTAAGAATGTTTGTTTTTTTTCCCCTATTTACACAGAATGAATTTACATGCTTTAATGAATGGAGAGCTATGCACATTTTTTTTTTAATAAAGACACCTCTTAGTGGATGGCCTGGTGCGCAGAGAAATGCACGCTGGGTACTGGGAGGATGAGTACGTTTAAACTTTCTACAAACAAAAAATTTAGAGTTTTACCTCCTTTCTTTTCAGTGAGGGATTGGCTACCAAGCAGTACAATATGTAACCCTGATATGATAAAATAATAATCCTCAGTTACCGCCCAAACTGTGTGACTATCTCCGCGCTTTAGGATGCACCAGCAACTGCTGGTAATAAAATGATACCCCTGAAGCTGCTACTTGAACAAATATGAATATTTGGTAACAATGTCAACAGAATAATAGTAGCGCTGAAACACTATATAAGAGTTCCTAAAATAGACAGTGGATGTCCACTAAAATAACAGTGTGGTAAAAAACTTAGTCCTCACAGTCTTTAATTGACTAATACCATAAGTCTATTAACGGGTGAATTTAAACATCAATCCCCCTTCCAGATCTTCAATAAACATGAAAGTCCAATGTTATTAACGGTAGTTGTTGGGTAAGTACTGCAAAACCTCCGTGTAGTCTGGTCAGGTCACCACAAATCCACCACCAAGTGCAGGGGGACAAAAAGAAATGGCCACTCACCGGATAGATATGCTCACCTACTCTCATAAGTGAGCACCACTCGCATAATGATCACAAATCCACATGTCATAGGATAGGTTAAATCGAGCAAGAGATGGTTCCCAATCCAGTGTAGTGTCCCTTTTCTGCCAATGTCTCCCAAATATGTGGAAAATAAACAGATATCTCCACTAGTGCAATACGTCTCATAAGGCTTTATTCCAAAGTAAAACAACACATAATGCACTCACTTGTAGTTGGATAAATCACAGCATATCTCATAAAGGCAGTATCGGGACCCCCTCTCCTAATCCGATGTGGCTCCACGCCAGATCGGCTAGTTCCGGATGACCTTTGCTGCCGTAAACCACGATTGGGTGCGTCGTCTGGCCACGCCCCAAGGGTGTTTAGCATACAGAAGGCTTTACGAGTGGAGATATCTGTTTATTTTCCACATATTTGGGAAACATTGGCAGAAAAGGGACACTACACTGGATTGGGAACCATCTCTTGCTCGATTTAACCTATCCTATGGTGACATGTGGATTTGTGATCATTATGCGAGTGGTGCTCACTTATGAGAGTAGGTGAGCATATCTATCCGGTGAGTGGCCATTTCTTATTGTCCCCCTGCACTTGGTGGTGGATTTGTGGTGACCTGACCAGACTACACAGAGGTTTTGCAGTACTTACCCAACAACTACCGTTAATAACATTGGACTTTCATGTTTATTGAAGATCTGGAAGGGGGATTGATGTTTAAATTCACCCGTTAATAGACTTATGGTATTAGTCAATTAAAGACTGTGAGGACTAAGTTTTTTACCACACTGTTATTTTAGTGGACATCCACTGTCTATTTTAGGAACTCTTATATAGTGTTTCAGCGCTACTATTATTCTGTTGACAATGTAACCCTGATAAATGTTTTGTCCACTTCCTCCATTCCTCTTCTACATTACTATTATTATCATTCAGGATTTATATAGTCCCAACATTTTGCACAGCACTTTACAATATAAAGGGAGACAGTACAGTTATAATACAGTACAGTTATTAATTAGAGCTTACAATCTAATGTAAGTGGGGTAAGTGGTACTGTGGAGGATGAGCTGATGGAAGTTAGGCAGGCCATACATTACCACTGATGGGGGATCTCTTCCGCTGAGATATTATGTTCTGAATACAATGATCCCTGCTTGTGTCTAGAGCCACCGGCAGTGATCACATGAAAAAGAAAATCAGACAGGCTGATTGTGCTGGTCAGTTGATGCATCAACTTCAGTACAACCAGTCTGCCCATACATAACTCGAAACTCGCTTGTTTCCTGCTGAACTGACCAAATTTCCATTTGTCATTGGGCAGTTTTAATAGTTACATTGTTATTTGAAGACGGGATAGGCTTCCCTAAAGGAAACAAATAAGAACCTATTACATCATATGAGATTTTTGTTTTACAGTTCACACCTGATATGCTGATCAGGAACATGATCTCCTGCATAGGGATGGGCTCAGGCGTGCTTGGATCATAGTCCCAAGCCACCTGAGCAATCCCCCCAGAAAGCCGTCACTACACACCGCCAATCATAGGCAGCGTGTCTTTGTGCAGCTGCGGGTTGGGAAATGCCTCATTGCCATAATTGACAGTGTGCAGTGAGGGCTTCCTGGCGGGATTGCTCAGGTTGGTTGAGACTTCCATGCGAACACGCCTGAGCCCATCCCTACTCCTGCACTTAAGCCTGTCAGAGCCGCGGGCATGTGTTTTCTTTTCTGAAGCTGAACTAGTACTACATTGTGTGACCAATTGTTATAATAATAATAATGCTCAGCAAATTTCACCATGTTACAAACAGGAAGGCTGCCATTGTCCTTCCCTATTGAAAATGCCTGGCAGATATGCCAAAAATCATATAGCATAGCCACGCTAAAACATATAAATTACACATGAGCAGCCGCTTAAGCATTCTGTGACACTAGATGCAAGAATTGTAATAAAGATATGAAGCAGCTTTGACTTCGCTACTTTGAGTTGGTGACAAGCACAAACAACACAGACTTCTGAATTTCCTGATCAAGTGGTCAGTGAGTCAAATCTCTGGAGTCAGCACAACAGCCAGGCAACTAGCATTTCCAAGAGGTGGTCAGTAATGGCAGTGCCTGTATTTCTGTAATGATAGGTTTACTTTAACATCACAGCAGTGTCTGGGGGAATACATTGACAGATTGCCAGATATGACACAGCTTGCAATTCTCTGTCTGTGATCTGTGCCAAGGAAACACCCTTTAGTGCCTCTTTCCACTCAGCACTGTACACCTTATACTTATCTGCTAATTAGAATCTATCACTCGCAGCTTGTTTCTGATGTGTTCTCTCTGTGTTTAGCATACAGAGGGCTTTAAGAAGAGATGGTTCACCTTGGATGACAGAAGATTAATGTACTTTAAGGATCCTTTGGTAAGAGAGTGTTTTATTAGTGTTTAATGCATCTGACACAGTGACATAATGAGGGCTGCAATCTCACTGTGTGTTGTGGTTTGTACAGAAAGTTCTTGTTTTACATAAATGTTATTCATGTTGATCTGGAAAATTACCACTTTAAATATCGGACATTTTGTTTAACTCTTTTAGTGCCAGAGCCATTTCTTAAAATGGCGTTAGTTCCAATTTTATATGTCACGGAATATTAGCACAGTAGTTTATCAAACACATTTTTTTTCAGTAAAAAAACACAAAGGTAAATTTTAGTGCACAAAAATGCAATATACAGTATTGCCCACAATTTATGGTAAAATATTAAAGATGAGCTTAATAAGTTACCCAACACGTCAACTCTTAAATTTGTATCCATCCATGACACAGTGACAACTTTTGGTACAAAATATTGTCCATTGCATCAAAGGGCTTAAAAAGCCCTTTCTTCCCCAACTGGAAGAGACATAATACATGTCACTCTTGGATTCTTTCTAGCTAGGAGAAACCAGTGAACATCTGTTCACTGGTCTTTCAAGCAACTAACCGGTCCTGTGCCCGTAAGTGAAATAGTGAAGACCGGGACACATGATGGGGGAGGGGGGGGGCACATTCCCATGGTCTGTGGAAACAATCCAGCAGCTGAGAGAGCATGAAGGCAAACTGCATCTGCGGTAATGCCTCTTAAACCTATAATGCTCTTGGAATCCTGTGTCATAGGTATGCCCTGTAATAAATGTATTTTTGTAAAACAACAGAAATAGTTTAAAAATAGATATGAAACAGTTAAAAAACATATAATTGTCACCATACTACAACACAGAAATATTTGGAGAAATCAGAAGACGTTAGTACTGAATCTGGATTATTTTGCCCTTTTAATCAGTTCTTAGGAACCACGCATAGCTCACCGTTTTAATAGGTGGGGGTTAGTACAACAGGCCAACATAGCAACTTGCCATCTCATATCTGTAGTACCTCTGCTGACAAAGTAATAATTTGTTTTATATATAATATTTGTGTTACTGGTCATCCCATAGTGGAAGCAGTATCTTACGATCCTTCTGTTGTAGGATGCCTTCCCTAGAGGAGAAGTCTTTATAGGGAGCACAGAAAACCGCTATAAAGTAGAAGAGGGACTTCCAGCCTCCATACAAGGAAATCACTGGCAGTATGGAATAACCATAACCACTCCAGACAGAAAGTTCCTTTTTGCTTGTGAAACAGATACTGACCGTTCGGAGTGGATTGCAGCCTTTCAGAAAGTTCTCAGTAAGCCAATGCTTCCACAGGAATATGCAGGTAAGAATAAACACCTACAGAAATAATGTACTGAAATGCCATATGAACTCTGTGGGTCCCAGATGTCGAGATTATGTAATCATAAATTGTCATAACTCTGATCCTCATAAATATAATTTTTGGGGACACATTTGGTGAACCATTCTTACAATGAGGGGGTTACTGGAAGAATCCAATTCCCAGATTGTATACAATGGTGAACCAGGTTGCAGCCAGGGCTGTTTGAAGGAATTTGGGGGCCCCAAGCAAAATGGACATGGAGGCCCCCTCGACCCCCCGCACACACCCAAAGCCTACAGGAACCACAGCATAGCCATACAGTTTAAGTATCTTTATATCTATCTATCTATCTATCTATCTATCTATCTATCTATCTATCTATCTATCTATCTATCTATCTATCTATCTATCTATCTATCTATCTATCTATCTATCTACATATATACATATATGATATAGATAGATATAGATATAATAAAGAAAGAAAGAAAGGAGAGAGAGAGAGAGAGAGGGGGACAGATAAACAAAAAGAGGCATAGGAAGACTAAGATTAGAAGGGAGATAGAAAAAAAAAAAGAAAGGAAGTTTTCAGACCTGTCGGCACTCCACAGATGTAGAAGCAGAGGGTCCTATCAGCTACTCACCCTGATGCTATCTGCTCCTCACTCATCCACACCGGCTGCAGGAATTTTAATTGCATTTAGAGCCCTGCTATCTGTATACAGTAGGAGCTGTCAGTCTGCACTGTCCATGGGCTGGTCCATACTCTGCATAAAGTCTAGCTGGTAGGCCAGGGATCTCTCTTGTGTCTGCAGAACTTATCAGACTTTTTACAAACCTGTTGAGGCAGAGAGGGGCCCCCTTGAGGGAGATCCCGATAACAGTGTCATTGCACTTTACTGCATTGACGATCAAAGGGGCGCTCACAGCCTTACACAGTGTCGTTGCATTTATTCTTAACCAGTCGTTGTCCAATTGCTTGGTTTGCCTGCCTTGTAGCAACGGGCCTGGTTGCAGCCCAAGATCCATTAGTCTAGTGTGTCAAGTTTAGTCATTTTTTCTGGGAACAAGGTAGTTCAGCAGGTAAGGCATGAAACACTGCTAAGGCTATATCAGAATGGTTCCTCCAAGTGGAGTAGTAAGAGTGACTTTGAATCTCACAGGTTATGCTTCGCTGAATGACTTAATACACACAGGTCCATACCAAGGGCTGTCCTTGCTGTGTGCTTATAGGAAACCTTTCATAAGATAAATAAACTGCAATAGCTTACCTCTTTTAAAAAATGCTAGTTACCGGATTGCCATACTAAGCTTCTTGTCTTATATTTTTAGACAGTGACTTAGAATAAAATACATAAAAGTATGTATGGCTTTTCCCCAACAATCTATCAATGGAATGTATATTAAATGAATAGTGTTTGTAGCATTTGGAAAATACTGATGAAGTGGAACTAGTTCATTGCAACTCCATATTTGTTGAGAAAAAAAAATCAATCCTCTCTAGGTGATCTGTATACATTGTAAGGATTTTGTTAAATTGTTGCAGATTTATACCTTTTATTCTAAAGAAATGTTTGTTTTACCATGTCAAACTGATTTCTGAATTGACTTCTGTTGTAGAGGAAGCCTTATGACTTTTTGTTTCATAAGTGGATGCCTACAATTTAACTGTGGAAACTTTTAAGAAAAGTAGTTAACCAATCACCCAAGCAATACATTATATATCTTGTACAGTACAGGATACAGGCAGATTATTTATACATCATGGCTTATAGGTGTGTACCTTTGGGTGATTGAATGCTGGTACACCCCCTAGAGTGCCTCTCCTATAATTCTATCCCACTTTATGAGTCCTCAGTTTTGCACTAGTGTCTGAAAGTGATGGACCTTTTCTCCTTCACAGAAAACATAAATTGGCTTAACCAGTTTTTTATTTTTTATTTATAATTGTATCTTCAATTTTCTCAGTTAATTCCCAGTCTTCTCATACCAACATAGAAGCAGTGTATCTGGATTGGTGCAACCTTGGTAAAACTTTGGGAACTGTTCCCAGACCCCATGCTGTGGGGATAGCCTGTAATGTTGCTTTGGGTGCTGAATTCACTATTAACTTTGCATTGTAAACTTTTCAAACTAAAACTCAACCCCTCAGAGCTCAGTCAGATGACCAGGTGTTACATCGAACCACTGGTCACATACTTTAACACCACCTCCGCCTAGAGCCCTTAAAAGGTACTCAGGAACTTCCACCTGCCCTTTCGCCATAAGGATTCATTACAGCATGGTCTACACCTGCGTTACCACATACTCCTTACAGACACGCATACTCTTTACTCTGCAGAGGGGAATATCCTTACTTGTAGCTATGGGGACCAGATGAAAGGGAACCAATACAAAATTGCACACCAACATTTGCTCCACCAAAGCCAACACAACACTTAACCTCAGAGTGATGATGTGTCCCGTGTATTGGAGCAAGAGCCGGCTCTAACACCAGTTTCAGCATCTGATCGTAGCTCTGTTTCAGGGAAACAAAAAAATGGCCTAGCTGACTAAAGCAGGATTCTCTGCATCTATGTCACTTTTCCTTGGACAGAATATGGCCCATATACAACCTTCTTCATCCAGGGTCTAATAACGTCATGCCTCTTCTGCCCGTTTCTCCATTTGAGTTGGATCCTGATATGCTGGTCCAAGAGGGCGATGGGCATGAAAAGGATATTATGGCAGTATTAGAGGAAGCTGCGGAAAATGTTTCTTCTCCAGATTGTCACCATATTAAAGAAGGAGCTTCACGCAGCATGCTTCCTATTGTTGAAAAACTCATTACCTCTGCACACACAAGCCTTGGCATTGTGCATCCTGACTTTCCTCCATCTCGCCATGCCCCTTTGGGTACAAACAGATCTGGAAAACCTGCAAAACATTCCCTGCTCATGCACAGATAGAATCTGCAGTATGACAAAACCATAAAGGATTTTCACTCCAATCCTGACATCGGTGTCCTAAATAAACATCTCACTGTACCTATCGAAGATGTTCCTTCTTTCAAAGATTCTGTAAATTGAATATTAGAAATGTTCTTAAAAGATCCCTTTTCTCTTGCCAGCTTTGCAACCAGATCTTGCTGCAGTTTCAGTATGTCAAACTGCAGTTAACAGGACTAGGACAATAAACCACCAACATGACCCTGTATTTCAGGATGGTGCTGTTACAGAACAATTACAGCAATTGCCTTCATCTTTTTTTTTTTTTTGTGAATACCCTAGAACAGGGGTGTTAGGCTCAATTTCATTGTGGGCCGCATCTGCATTTTGGTTGCCCTCAAAGGTCCAGTTGTATCTGTAATACTAGATGTCCAGAGCACCCACCCTCCCTTACATCACAGTGCTCCCCCTTGTGCTGCTTCGGGGAGGAAGCTGGGGGTTGGGCTGGGAAACAAAAAGTGCAGGGTCTGGAGGAGGACCAGAGGAAGGCTGGAGTCAGCTGTCGGAGTCTGCTGAATGCTGAAACATATGGGTTAAACTTTGACAGCTGAAGCTGCCTGAAAAAGTTGCTCTACACATATGCTCTACCAAGAAAAACCTCTATTTAGTGAGGCACCTTACCAATTCATCAAAGGGGTCGTTGTTGAGAAGATTTTACTTTCACAGTGGAAGGTTCCAAAGTCCCCCTCCTCAGGAGCCCTTAGCTCCTCCAAATGTAGAGCACCAGTTTGCTCTAACCAAGCTTCAACTTCAAAACCTAAGTTCAGCACTTCCTTCAGCTCAAGGCTTGGCCCACAAAGGCCACCAAGCCTTCCCCTAAGTCCACCTCACAAATCAAGGGGCACCCACACTCATAAGAGTGGAGGACATCTTTTAAAGTTTGCATGTCAATCTATTGGGGATTTTAAAAGGGCACAAAAAGTTCCAGGCTTCACCCAATCACTGTGTTCTTCAAGGACAGTTAGATTTGCAGATTGCCCTGAACCGTCTCTTGTCCCAGGGAGTGGTTGTTCCAATACCACCATAAGACAGGTTCAAACAAGACTAGGATGCTACTCAAACTTGTTTACGTGTATCAATGCCCAATGGAGGTATTTGTCTTATTCTGGACTTAAATCCTTTTAAATGATTCCTTTAAATTCTAAAATTTGGTATAAATCTGCAAGGTCAGTCATTTCCTCCCTAAGACAAAAGGAATATATGGCTTTTATGGACATCCAAAATGCCAATTTGCATGTTTCCATTTACAAAAAGCAAAGGGAGACGTCTACGAGAGAAACAGGCATGTTACTGTGCGGAGAAAGTCCCTTCACCAGTGGATCAAGTTGATGGGCTACAGCAGCTGCTTGATAATCAGCCACCACTGCTGTATGGGGAGACGCTGCTGGTGGCAGGAATGGACACCGATGGCTGGTTACCCGCTGGTGGCTGTAGCCAGTTGGCTTGATCCACTGGTGAAGGGGCTTTCTACACATTGTGACATTCCTGTTTCTCTCCTAGACATGTCAGTGCAAGTTACTGTTTTTATTTTGTTCAACTGAATAAAGTCATACAATGCTATGAGGCTGTTTGGTGCCCCTTTCTCTCTTTGTTATTTGCAGATTCCGATTTCCCAAGCCCAGCACATAGAGACAGCAGCCATTAGCTAGAGATAAAATTCAGTATTTAGTATTTAGCAACTAGCTACATCTAAAGGGCTTGTTTTTATTTTTGTTTTCACTGCTTTTTTTATGCTCTAAATATGATATATCGTTACTCTTAGTTATATAATATTGAGGCGTTGTATAATTACTTCTGCCGATACTCTGGTTTCACTCATTTGCAACATTGCTACTTTTTTTCAGTCATTATGGTTTTCATGGAATATTTACACATGACCTCCAGTGGTCACTAATGGCATTTTCTTTTCTACCTTGCCAAAAGCAAAAAAATTGTCTTCCAGAAAAATCTTTTTCACACCTGGAAGTCCTTTCATGCCTGATGTGAATACAGGCACAGATTACTCCGGGCTTCACATTCAGGCCTTCATACAAACAGGTCTTGGCTAGAACTTGCCTGTAAGAACTCTCAAAGGTCAAGTCTTTGCCTAATTCATACTTTTTCAAAGGCCTTTGGCTTTAATTTCACTTGTAAGAATCTGCCTTCAAGGTGTATCTTGTATTAACTCCTCTTGCAATACGCACTGGAGTTAAGTTACTAAAGGCAAATAGACCGTGCACTTTGTAAGTGCAGTTGTAGATCGGTGGGAGTTCCTGGGCATTTGGCAATACGTCTTTCTTGCCCAGTTGCATAAGGCCACCGCCTAGTCTTCAATACATACCCTTTAAAGTTATTCCAGGTGGACATCCAATCTTCTGCTGATGCAGCTTTTGGTTGCAAGGTTCTCACACCGGCACTCTGAGTTGGGTCTTCTGCCCCTGTTTTTTTGGCCTACTGGTAAAGTTCTGTTTGTCTCATTGTTTCTTACCTTCCTATTTATTGCATGGAGATGTCCCATGGTGTTTGAATAGTCTTGTCTGTGCCTATACTACACGGTTATGATAAAGAGTTTTGACTTGCTTGTAAATACCTGTATATACATATCTTCTGTAAAGTACAGGGCACAGGCCACCCTCTCTTCCATTTATTTGTTTACTCTGTATTGCTTAATACAAAACTGAGGACTTAAGGAGTGTGGCATGGTTATAGTGGAGGCACCCTGGGGGCTTGTCCACAAATGCTTTGCCAGTGTCCACTAACGTAAAGGTACACACCTATAACCCATGGTGTATGAATAATCTGCCGGTGTCCTGTACTGTACTCCAGGATATGCAATTTACAGGCAAGTCAGAAATTCCTCTTTTCTGGCAGTGTTCTGTAATTCGATAGTGGATCCCCCCAATTTGCTAAATTGAGAAAAGTACATTTATGATAGCTTTAGAAAACAACAGTGTTTACAGAATGAAATCAAAAGGTAATTTTGTTAACACTAAATTGGAAAAGAACCATTTTTAAAACAAGTAGGTGGAGGGAGTGTCAGAATTGGTAGGGTGGGGGGTGATTTGTTTGGCTGCAGGTCTATTTTAAGGTGAATCGTTCTTTGTTCTTGCAGGCAAAGTAATACTTTTAATTTCAGCCCCTGCAGGAGCTTAGAACACTCCACTCAGCAGCTGAAACAAGGAAAAGAAGACTTTTCTAAAGCTCAAAGTAGTCTCTTACCACCATGTAACAGTGCTGAATGAATGAGCAGCCAATTGTCAAGTACAAGCACTGTCACATGGGAGTAAGTCACATGCTTCCTTATACTCAAAGTTCAAGGAATTTCACTTCTCTCTCAGGAGCAAAGCAGAACAGCAGGGAGTACGAATGGACGGTAAATACAAAAGTAGACATTTAAGTGAGATTTATTTCTATAAATGAATAGCAGAAAGCAAAGTGATTCTGCTGCTGGAGGCAGTTGTGTATGCTTAGGGGATGTGATTTGGGTCTCCCTTTAACTACAAACCTTTCTTTCCAGTGGAAGCCCACTTCAAGCATAAACCATAGCACAGAGGGTTCCTGCGACTGTTTACAAGTGCACAAGATTTATGGCAGAGCAAAAAATATATCTACAAGGTGAAGAGACTATAAAAAGGGAAGAATCGGAACCCCACTGTGATATACTGGGAACAGCTCTGCCCAACAAGTTCTGCTTTCCACTACAGTTCATCCAAGGACTGAGCATGCCAGCGTAATGTCTGTCTACGTGTTTCGTGCCATATCCATCCTCAGCAGTGGCCTCAGTGGAAGAGTTTTGTGAAGTTTATTCAGTAACTGAGAGGAAATTCATTATTACACAGCATCGAGATGCATTATCCAAGGATCATGACAAACTTAAACTGAACCTTTTTTTAATGAAGTGTAGAAACTTTGATGTCTATAATCAACATTCCCCGAGTGACTTTTCCTTTTCTTGTGTGAATGAAAATTTCACTGAAAAATGACCCCATCTTCCATAGTATGGGCATAATTGTAATTCCAATTAAACCACTAAACAGTAAGGTCTCTGGCTATTTAGGAAGATGCATTCTAAATTATAATCTGGTTGTAGACTGGAACGAGGGATCTCTAAATATAAGCATCACTTATTTTTACTTTCCTGGCTCTGATAACATGCAAATCAACAGCCTCCTGGCTCCTAACATTATTTGTGTGCCATTGCATCCAATTGTCAAGAAGATAGGCATCTTGGTGAAGTTTTGGGAATTGATAGCAGTATCACTTGTTACATATGATATATGATATATATATATGATATGCACAGATGGAATTTAGAGTACTCTTTCAAATATTTAAAGTGCATCTGTGCCCAATGGACATTAAAGTGTATACACATTCTTAACTAGCAGTCAAAAGGTTTTTAAACAAGTCATCACCAACCTCACTAGCGGCTTGCACTGTGAAGTAGTTAATTCTCAAAGATCAAAACAAAGACTCCAAAGTCTGGTTTGATCCTATTTCTAACAGCTTAGCTACACCTGCTGTGTGTTTCCATCAGAGGGCTGCCAGACTGCAAAAATTCTAGTGCAATAGAAAGTAATAGGAGGAAAAAAAAAATAATTGAATTGCTTCTGTTGTGAACTTTGAAGATCAATCTCTCCACAGTGCCTATAGCTGTAGAGTAGAATGAGTCTTTTGTTTTAAAGTGCGTTACTGCTGTTTCAGTATATACAAATATTTTAGTGTGCATGGGCATAGGTTCCCCTTAAGGTCATTGCAATGGACGTGAATAACTTCTCTTTAGGTGGTGCATATGTTGACTGCAACAGAGCAAGGTCCAGACTATGAAAATTGTGCAATTTATAGGAAGTCTAAAGGAATGCTAGTGGTGTCATTCAGAAAACACAAATCGTAACTATAGTGCAAAAAAATAATTATTATTTTTGGCTCTTACCCCCCTATTCATCACACAAAGCTAGCCTGTTATATTACCATTTAACACCTTCACCTACACTGAATCTGTCCACCTCTAGAGTCAACTTACGAAGACCTTTTTGCATTGTATGCATTGCAACCAAGGCACAGTATGCATTTTAAAGCCCAAATTGAGTTTTGGGACAAATGGTAAAAAAATCAGGGTGCAATAAAATAGTCATATGTTTTTTTATCTTGTTAAATCATCCCTCCTCCCCAGCAGAAAGAGCCTTGTCTCACGCCTTTCTGCAGAAAGCAAGCATTACTGATTAGAGCTCTGTAGATGTGACTCAGCAGGGGATGTTGCAGACAACTGCAGAGAGACCACTGGTCTCACACAGAGGTCTGTGGTCCTTCATTATAACAAGGTGTGATGCAAGGACTTTTTTTTTTTGTAGGAGCTAAGGGATGATATAGACCAATAACACTACGGCATTCTAATTTTATTTAACATTTGATTTGAGGCTTCAACTAGGCTTTAAAACATTGTGGATTTGTTATTGGAAGCTAATTGTATTTATGCTGTAAAATGTTATGTTTTCTGTCAAACATTATTTGATAGTATAATGAGAATCTATTACTTCATATATTGGTAAGCCATGCAAACCCTGGTATGCCATTTGCGGGAAGGGAGGCCTGTCTAAAGATTTTACATATATTGGCCCTTGGTCACTCAACAGACCTTCGTAATTAAATCTGGTCACGCTGAAGTTTTCTCATTATTAATGAGAAGTAAGGCTTTAAATATCATTTGGTGGAGGGGGGATTATGGTGTGGGACTTTGTTGTTTTTAAGTGGTGGGGCCCCTTAATTCCAGTAAAGGGAACTCTTAAGGCGTCAGAAATACCAAGACATTTTGGACAATTTCATGTTCCCAACTTTGTGGGAACAGTTTGGGGATGGCCCCTTCCTGTTCCCACATGACAAAGTGAGGTCCATTAGGACATGCATGAGCGAGTTTGGGGTGGAGGAACTTGACTGGCCTGCACAGAGTCCTGACCTCAACCTGATCAAACACCTTTGGGATGCATTAGAGCAGAGACTGTGAGCCTTTTCATCCACATTAGTGGCTGACCTCACAAATGCGCTTCTGGAAGAATGGTCAAACATGCCCATAGACACACTCCTAAACCTTGTGGACAGCAAAGGGTGGGCCAACTCAATATTGAACCCTATGGACTAAGACTGGGATGCTGTTAAAGTTCATAGGCGTGTAATGGCAGTCTTTCCAATACTTTTGGTAATATAGTGTGTGTGTGTATATGTATGTGTGTGTATATATATATATATATACGCACACACACATTGCTCAAAAAAATTAAAGGAACACTTTGAAAACACATCAGACCTCAATAGGGAAAGTACCATGCTGGATATCTATACTTATATGGACTGGGTAATGTGTTAGGAACGAAAAGATGCCACATTGTTTGATGGAAATTAAAATGATCAACCTACAGAGGGCTGAATTCAGACACCTTAATAATCAAAGTGAAAAAATGATGCAGCAGGCTAGTCCATTTTGCTGAAATTTAATTGCAGCAACTCAAAATGTTTGTATGGCCCCCATGTGCTTGTATGCATGCTAGTAATGAGACGGCGGATGGTATCCTCTGTTATTTCCTCCCAGATCTGGACCAGGGCATCACTGAGCTCCTGAACAGACTGAGGTGCAACCTGTCGGCGTAGGATGGACCAAAAACAAATGCCACAGAGGTGTTCTATTGGATTAAGGTCAGGTGAGCATGGAGTCCATTCAATGGTAACAATTCCTTCATCCTCCAGGAACTGGCTGCATACTCTCGCCACATTAGGCCGGGCATTATCGTGCAAGAGGAGGTACTCAGGACCCACTGCACCATCGTAGCGTCTGACAATGGGTCCAAGGATTTTATCCCCATAATTAATGGCAGTCAGGGTGCCATTGTCTAGCCTGTAGAGGTCTGTGCGTCCCCCCATGGATATGCCTCCCAATACCATCTCTGACCCACCACCAAAACCGGTCATGCTGAACGGTGTTACAGGCAGCATAACACCGTTGTCCCCTTTCACGTCTGTCACATGTGCTCAGAGTGAAACTGCTCTCATATGTGAAAAGCACAGGGCACCAGTGACAGACCTGCCAATTCTGGTGTTCAATGGCAAGTGCCAATCAATCTCCACCTTGCCAGACAGTGAGCACAGGGCCAGCTAGAGGACGTTCAGGCCTCAGGCCACCCTCATGAAGTCTGTTTTTTGATTGATCAGAGACCTTTACACCAGTGGCCTGCTAGAGGTCATTTTGTAGGGCTCTGGCAGTGCTCATCCTGTTCTTCCTTGCATAGAGGAGCAGACACTGGTCCTGGTGATGGATTAAGGACATTCTACGGCCCTGTCCAGCTCTCCTGGAGTAACTGCCTGTCTCCTGGAATCTCCTCCATTCTTTTGAGACTGTGTTGGGAGACACAGGAAACCTTCTGGCAATGGCACCTATTGAAGTGCCATCCTGGAGGAGTTGGACTGCCTGTGCAACCTCTTTAGGGTCCAGATATTGCCTCATGCTAGCAGTAGTGACACTGACCCTAGCCAAATGCAAATTTAGTAAAAAAAAAAAAAAACAGTCTGAAAAGATGAGTATGTTCAGGGTGTCCTCGAATTTAGCCCTCTGTAGATAATCATTTTAATTTCCATCAAACAATGTGGCATCCTTTTGCTCCTAACACAATACACAGTCCATATCAGTATAGATATCCAGCATGATATTTTTTTCCCATTGAGATCTGATGTGTTTCCAAAGTGTTCCTTTAATTTTTTTGAGCAGTGCACATATATACATGGATCAGTGTCTTGAGAAAATGTAATATTATGGATATATAATATATTTATTAGCACTCCTTAATGTGTGAAGACTTTATGCCTTTATGGTTTAGGTGGGTCATATAATATCCTGTGTTAGGTGATTCTTTCACCGATTCAGAGTGGGAAATATAGAGTCACTACATTCACATAGATTTTACCACTTAATTGGATGGACTTATCCGTGATTTCTGTGGTGCTACAAAGTCATATGTTCATGCTCTGAAGGAGGCTCAGGACATCCAGGGCCTTATGTATAAATGTGTTTTTCCTATGGATAGGAGGTACTTCTCCACAGCCACCAATCAGCCCTAAAATGTTGGAATTTGCTTCCTTACAACCACCTAACAGACTCAGTCTTGATCAATATGACTAATGGCATAAAGACAATGTTCATTAGCAGGGCTTTGTATAAAGAATTTTGAAGATTTACCCTTAACAGCCTATAAGAATAAAGTGTGTAACTGTTTGTATTGCAGATTTGAATGTGATTAACTTCTTCATGTACCTTCCTTATTTATAGATGAATTCCTTTTGTTCACTTCCCCTTATCAGCAGTTGAAGATGTATAGAACATTGGAATACCCGGTGATGTTCAGTGCCAGCTCTTCACCATACTACTAGATTAATCAATAAACAATATCGCTGCACCAAGTGAAAAGATATCAATAAATGTGTCTAAATAACATAAATAAGATAACAACTCAATGTTAATAAATCAACTCTAATAATAGTGATTGCTAGTGATATTAATAGTCCCAATTAATAGTGAATCATAAAGATGAAAGCAAAAAACAATCTTCATCTGTGATCACAAAATAAAGTGATGCATGCTTCACTCCAGTGCTCCCAGTGGCTAGTGCAAGATAAGCAGCTCACCTTAGGATTAGACTCATGAGAGTCAAACACGCTTTGGGATGTAAGGATAACCGCCTGATGTCCCTTCCTTCACCGCCTCCAGCTATCACTCCGTATAGACCAGGAACCCGGTGTGTAACTATTTATTTCCTCTTAAACAGATACCACTAGATCAGACTGCCAATGGCAGAATTTGATGGTTTGTGGTTTAGGTACCTGTTAGTTACCCATATCCAAAGCAGGCATTGGGTGATTACTGCAACACAGCATGGTCTGCACTACTAAAATTGTGTAGTATAGGCAACAACCATAAATGAAATATCCAGTGAAGGACACAGCTTAATGGTAAATAGGCAATCTAGGGTTCTATTGCCACCTAAAGTAGAAATGGACACTAGGCAAATAGAAGAAAAAAAAAAAAAACCCAGTAGAAGCTATAAACAGTTTCCCACCTCACACCTTCCCTTTTTTAGCAAGCAGTCCAAAGCAGAACTGTTAGTATGAGTGGAGGAGGAGTTATGTCCGTCAATGGACTCAGAGAAAATAATTTTAGTGAGTACAGAAATCCTATATTCTCTATTGTCTATTGAGATACACAGCTTGATGGTCATTAAGCAGCGTAGGGATGGACCTAGCCAAAAGGAAAAACAAGGGGAGGCAGATACATTGCCTTCAAAAAACTTAGAGAACATGTGCACAGAAGACCAGGTTGCAGTCTTACAGGTGTGAGACACAGAAGCTTAATGATGAAAATCCCCAGGAATACTCACTGCCTTCATAGAGAGGGCTTTAAGGCCCGTACACACGTGCAGATTGTCGGCCGAAAAGATTCGGCCGACGACCGGTCGGCTGATTTTCGGCTTGTTAGTATGATGCTTCCGACAGCCGACAACGCACTTTCGGCCGAAAAGAATCTGTCGTGCAAGCAATAAAATTTTTGTATGCCGACACCAGAGCGGCCGATTGTTCGCCAGTCAATACAGAATTCGGCCGACAGACAGCAGATTTGCAAGACTGGGCATGCTCAGAAAAGAAAAAAACACAGGGAAAGTTAACCATCACATGGCATCACTTCTGCAGTCGGCTGTAGTCGGCGGACAAAATTCTTGTGCAGTCTTTTGCACTTTTCAACAGACACGACAGCCCGGGGACAAAAGACGGCCGATCGTTCGGCCGACGATCTGCACGTGTGTACGGGGCATTAACGGTAAAATGGGGAACTTTATCTCACAGCTCTGCACTACCTCTCAAATTCACCTAGAAATAGTGGGACTAGAAGCCAGAGAACTTCTTAGGACCTTTTGGAATAACAAGGAAATCCATCTGCCTGAAAGAAAACAGGAATGGAATTGAAGAAATGGAACTGTTTCGAAGGTGGATGACATCAAGTCCAACTATCGAATACAGTGACATAGGGCTGAACCCGATGTTGGCTTTAAAGGTTTCAATGGGAAGATCCAAGCCTTGGAAGTGATGCGACAGAATCAGAGATGATTCTTTAGAGGTTCAGAATCCATCTGAAGTCCTCCAAAGTCCACATTGGAGACTAAAGTCATAGGGATTCAGCTCCTGTTGCAGTAGATCTTCAGTAAACTGATGACCGGAAAATTTAGATGAAGATCCAGAACTTGAATAAGAATCTTTTTGAATACTGTCAAGGTAAGGCCAAAGAGATGGCCCAATGGCAAAACAAAAACTCTAAGATGCTAGAAAGATGGCAATATGAAAATATGAGTGTTTCATCTCAATGGATGCCAAGAGGTTTCTGCAATCAAGAGACAATAGCTAAATGCAAAAGTTCCATACAAAATATTTAAAGTGTGACTTTTGTTGAGAAAATGCATCCAATTATGTGTTATCTATGTACATTGCAAAGATAAACTTTCTGGGGCATTCTGTACATAAATGGGTAAAGAACACTTCTAAATTGCCATATTGCATTGCATTTTTAGAGTTTTAAAAAAATACAGCAGCTTCAGATTGAAGTAGAAAGGCAATTTTTAACATCAAGAGATTTAAAAAATGTTTTGTGTGGTTATTTTATACGCTATGTTTTTTTAATGAAAGTAGAATTCTCCTTTAAGGACAAAAAAAAATAAAAGCATAGAGAGCCATGAAGTCCAAAAAACACAAGTGCTTTCTAAGGGTTTAAGAGTTCTAAGGGTTTCTAAAGAGCTGCAAACCAGAATGGGAAGGATAATCCCCTCTTTCAACAATACCTGAAGAACGTACATTTAATGTTGAGAAACAGAAAGTACTTCCCACATTTATGCATCCTTCCCTGGTGTCAGTTATTTCATCCAGCAATAGCAAAAAAAAGTGTTCTCCCATGTAAGGTATTCATAACAAGACCGTAATACAACATTGCTCCCCCAAACAAGCCTCTAAACCAAACAGCCCTGCAGCTGTAGACAAAAGAAAATTTACCTAAATATAACCCAACTAGCATCCAGAGCAGCATCGCACATAAGGATCAACACGCGGCTAGGTTCCTGCATAGGGATTTAGGCCAAGTCAGACAAAGGGGTTTATTTACTAAAGGAAAATCCACCGTGCACTGCAAGTGGAAGTGCAGTCACTGTAGATCTGAGAGGCGGGGGGGGGGGGGGGGGGGCATGCAAAGAAAATAAACCGCATTTTTTGCTTACACATGATTGGATGGTAGAAATCAGCAGAGCTTCCCCTCATTTCAGATATTCCCCTCAGATCTACAGTGACTGCACTTCCAGTGCACAGTGCTTTGCCTTTAGTAAATAACCCCCATAGTCTGGAAGATGAATGCAGAGGCATGTATGGGTTGAAGGGCAGATCCACCCCAACAGGGAGTAGATAAATTGAAAAAATGCTTCAAACCTCAAGTCAGAAGAGTCCTTAAAGGCTGGAAAATCTTATATAGGAATGAAAAGAGTAGACCATTTTGAGACAAGTCTTACAGAGGGAATAGAGTGCCAGGAGCCATAGAAAGAAAGGAATTGGGTGGTTCCAGCCTTATAAAGACTTTGGTGGAAGCTTAGGTCTATGAAAACCCAATCACCAGCACTGTGAAGTAGAAAGTACAATAAATCCGCTCACGGAATTCCTCTATTAAAGAAAAACAGTTTTTTATTCATTAGATTAAACAGCTGCTGACTGAAATTCAGCTTGTGGAGTCCCCTCTTTTTAAAGAAAGAGTCCAATAACAAATGTTCCACAGGATCCCTGTCAGACAGCAGAAATAGCAGACAGCTCTGCATCAGATTCCACTGGGGAAAGCGGAGATGGGAGATTGAAAGTCCTTGTCACGAAAGGGAGCAACAAATTGCACTAACAGAAATGTGAATCCTTATATACCAGAGCAAAATACATCTAATGTGAGGCAGGCAGAGTAATGAGTACCTGTGAAAAAAAAAAAGTGGTGTCAGAAATTGCCACTGGCAGACAGTTCCCACAGGGAGTTGAGAAAGTGCAAAAAAAAAAAAAAAATACATATAATTGCTGTACCTAAAACAAACTTGCACATAATGAAAATTAGATCTGATTTGAAGATTCACTGCAGCCACATGGCTTTCTGCTTGGCTTCCAGGTATTCTGGGGTTAGAATAGCAGCCAACTTACCACTGGTCACTGCTGACATTTTTGCAAAATATCAAAGATGTGCCAGATGCCCAAATGCCGCTGTGTAGACAAAAAGACGCAAGTACGAGAGGGACAAGGACGAAAAACTAACACAACTGACTCTCCACACACAGGAAGCTACATTAAGGAAGTGTCTGGGTCTAGCATGTTCTGACGTGCTCTCCTACACACCCACTGTCAAACAGAGGAACAAGCAGGAAATTCAAATGGTGGTTGAGCCAAATGAGAGCTTGGCCACCTCAGCAATCCCTAGCGCAGAGACACCAGTAAATGGTACTACACCAGAAGCCTGTAAGGCAGAGAAACAGCAAAATATTCCAAATGGCGGTTGAATCTAGACAGTGCTTAGTCACCAAAGCAGCAAACAGCCCTAAATCGTAATAAAAAGAAGGGAGGCAATGTACGAAATCGTAAAAGAATACTATTGGCATGTAATCCTATTTGAATAAATAGGAAATCTTAGGAAAAAGAAAACCCTTTCTTGTCATACTGCTTCATATACATACAGTAGTCATAAACCGGCTACTCATTTACAACAAGCAAGTTTATAGAGACGGTCTCAGGTGAAGTGCTGCAGCTCTGGTCCCGATACTGTACAAGGAATCCCCATATAATGACCTGACCTAAGGAGCAGAGCCCTATGCCACAGAAACACAGCTGGGATTGCACTGTTGACTGCAGGACTGTTGCAAGAAAACAGCAGTATATTTACTGGGGAATTATGCACTCATGACTAACTAGAAAGGCTTCCAGGATTTCAGCATCCGGCGTGGTTCTACAGCTAGCTGGTGATTGTAAGAATCTTCCAAATTCAGGCTAAAAATACAGCAAAGAGGAACGAGACATCCAGCATAACTGGCAAGGTGTAAGAGGCTATGGCCTCTAGGGGGCTGTCCTTCAGTTTCAGTGGGGTGGATTTACTAAAACTGGAGAGTGCAAAATTTGCTGCAGTGGTGCATGGTAGCCAATCAGCTTCTATCTTCAGCTTAAAACTTAAGCTTTGACAAAGAAACCTGGAAGAGGATTGGCTTTTATGCACAGCTGCACAAGATTATGCACTCTCCAGTTTTAGTAATTCAACCCCAGTGTGTCTAATGTCCATTTCTCCTGTAGGCAGCAATATAATCCGATGTTGCCTAATTACAATCAAGCTACACTATATTACCAGGCCTTCTTTCTAACATCAGTGCCTGACCTCACAAATGCGCTTCTGGAAAAATGGTCAAACATTCTCATAGACACACTTCTAAACCTTGTGGGCAGCCTTCTCAGAAGAGTTGAAGCGGTTATAGCGGCAAAGGGTGGGCTAACTCTATTGAACCCTACAGACTAAGACTGGGATGCAATTAAAGGTTATGTGCATGTAAAGGCAGGCGTCCCAATACTTTTGGTAATATAGTGTATGTTCCTCAAAGGACAACAGAGACCATGTGAAATGTGCATGTAAAAATACTGTACAGATGATAAATATGATTATATAATCATTGTGGAAAAAAATTTATGGATTTATACTAAAACAAACACATACAGTGTACAAAATGTCAAAAGAACTTCCGAATGCTAAGATCTTATTGTAAATAATTAAGAACAGGTTTGCTAAATCAGTCACTCCATGTAACTATATTATACTAGGCTATTAACAGTGCTAATTCAATCAACTAGATTCAGACCCTAGTCCAGATCTAAAGCTATAATAATGCTAAATATCAAGACAGGTTACAAATTACTAAAAGTAAATGTGCAAAGCAACTGGGATAATACGTACAGTATAATATAACCTTAATAAAATGTAAACTAAATCAGTATTTATGATTATCCAGGTTGCTTTTATATGAAGGAGGATTTAGTCGGTTACATTTATTAACATTGTGTCTACTTATTCTGTACTTCAGCACTGGCATAAGAATAAATTAATGTTGTATATTATATACGATTTTCTCGGTAAACATTTATTTCCCTACACATTTTTCTTTCGAATACTAAATTACCAAATTCTTCAGTGTATTGAATTAGCACTATATCTTAAGCCAATAAAGTTAGAGCAATGATAATATGTACCAAAATATAGTATCAAAAGGAGTCTAATTGTGAAGACAGGGGAAAAGAAAATGGGGAGCTGTTGCCTATAGTGATTGGTCCATTATTATTTTTTTTTTTTTTTTATTCAAGTTTATCAAAGCTAAAAATGAATTGGTTACTATGGACAACAACTGTTTTTCTTCTTTCAAGTTTTTATAAAACAGGCCTAAGTGCTGTGCTAGGGGAGAGAAAGTGAAATGCATATTTTTTTTTTCTGTATGCAAGTTTCAGTAAAGATTCATAAGATTTATTTTCAGTATAAGACCTCTTGCACACTGCAGCTTGAAAAGCTCAGTACATAGTTTTTTTTTTTTTTTTTACTGATGTAGACCCCGTTCACACTGGAGCAATCCGACTTGCCGGGGCAACCTCACAGGTCGCGGTGCGCAGCTCGCACCGCGACCTCGGAGCGGCTGGCACGGACTTCATATCATTGAAGTCAATGCAGGTCACTCCAAGTCGCCTCAAAGAAGCTCCGGACCCTTTTTCTAAGTCGGAGCGACTTGTGTTGCTCCTTTTAGAACGGGTCCACAGCTTCTCTATGCCAGGCGACCTACGGCGACCTGTCAGGCGCTGCCCCAGTGTGAACGGGTCTTAAAATGCAGTTAATTGTTTACAATGTGCCTGTGCACACAGGTGTGTAAACAAGCTCTCCAATAAAAAAGAAAAATCTGCGTTCCCAGTCAGTATTTTACACCAGTTCAAGCAAATGCGCACATATGAGCATAAATATTATTGAATTTTCCTGAGCAGCAATATGGTTTGTGCAAATGTGCGAAAACTGGCGTATAACAGGCATATATTCACGAATTTGTGCAAAACAAATGCCTGAAATTAAGCCTATAAAAAGCAGATGCTCAAACATCAATACCATGTGCAAGAGGCCTATAAATGTTTCCTTAAACTTGCAGCAGGTCATATGGGACAATTATTTTCTATGTATTAATCCAATGCAGGTAGCAGACAGGAAAAATGGGAAGACTTGGTACAGTTGTAGAATGGTTCAGCACTGTGGCATGGCATCTTATATGCAAAGTGTGCAACACGGTTTGCCGTGCAGTATCCTGTAACTTGGAAGCAATTTGTACCACTCACTTATAACGTAGCAAAAGGTTAAAGGGTATGTCAAGGCAAAATGAAATATTTTCATTCATACATCTCTATGGGAGCAGGGATATTAAGATTCTGGCTGCAGCCATAATCCTAATATAAATTTTCTCAGCCAGCGACTCTGTACAAAGTAGAAGTGATCAGAGCTGCTATACAGCCACCCGATCACCTTTTCCTATTCCATCAGATGCACAAGATGGATTTAAAGCAACCCCCTCCCCATTCAAATGCGAATGTAGGTCCAACACTCATATGTGAGGCATTGCCTCGAACGCCGGAGTGCGGGCAATAATTCTAGCACCAGACCTCCTGTTTAACTCTAAACTGGTAATAAATAAAGGCTTTTAAAGTGTCGCCTATAAATACTTAAATGTACTGTAGTTTTTTTTCCCATTCTACAGGTGTTCACAATTCTGACATGTTTGGTATCTGTTTTACTCAGCGTAATTTCATCTTTTATATTTTACCAAAAAAATGGGTAGTATATTGAGTTTGTATGCACTAAAATTAATTAATTAAAGTGTATTTCTTCTTGAAGATTTGCTTTTGATAAACTGCTACACAAATATCGTGTGACATAAAAAATTGCAATAATAACTTTATTTTCCAGGGTATCTGCTTAAAAATATATATTTGGGGGGTCTAAGTAATTTTCTAGCAAAAAAAAAAAAAATAATTGGATTTTTTTCTTTGATGTTTATTGACTGACACAGCTCCAGAATCTTCTTGACCATTGGGTTATGCTGCCCCCTACAGGAGTAGGACACTAGGCAGGAAAAAGCTTTACCAAGCTTATGGGGCAGTCCCAAGGGGTATACACCCACTTCCTGCTATAGACATTCAGTTTAATTGTAAGCTGTGTCAGAAGAAAAATAACCAAACTCAATAACCAAGGGTCGGGTGCTTTGTCTGTCAATTAACATCAGAGAAAAGGATTTTACGGTAAGGCAAAAATCCAATTTTCTCTTTCATTCATTGACGGACAGAGCTCCAGAATCTTCTTGACCATTGGGACGTCCCAAAGCAGTGTTAAACATGAGGGGTGGGAAAAAACACAGCAGAAAAATTCTGAAAAAAGGCTAAACCTAGCCAACCAGGTAACATGGAGCTCAACCAGGAACAACTGGAGCACACCTGAAAAAAAAAAACAAAAAAAACCCATACACCCTTAAAGAGGACTAGTCCTCCCTAAGGGTCCTTTCACACGGTCTGCTGTCCAGTGCGGACCGTTCTCTACTTAGCTGGGATCCATCCACTGATCCCCGCTGAGCAGGCGGATGACAGCTCTGTCTCCGCACTGTGTGCAGAGAGGGAGGTGTCAGAGCCCCGCTGCTCTCTATGGGGAATCAGATGAGCGCGGACCGCCTGTCCGCTCTCATCCGATCTCCTGGACGGATGGAAAATAGGGTTTCCATCCGTCCGGATTTCACGGACAAAATCAGATGCGGATGGCAGCGGGTGTCAGCAGACATGTCTCCGCTGACATCCGCTGCCCCATAGGAATGCATGGAGGATTCGATCAGATCCGCCTAAAAAACTGACTGGCTCCTTTCATACGAACGATCCGATCCGCCGAACAGCGGCCTGTAAAACTTTGCGACCAAAAGCAACATCCGCAGATGCCAGCACATCTAGCTTATAAAATTTTGTGAAAGTGTGCAAAGACGACCAGGTGGCCGCCTTGCAAACCTGCACCACTGACGCCTGATGGCTGAAGGCACTAAGCGCCCGTGTAGAAAGCGCCCTAAGAGGGAAAGGAGGAATCTGACCCTTGATTGAATAGGCCTGCTCTACTGTCTGTCTGATCCATCTGGAAATGGTCACTGCAGGCATGGCCAACCCCTTGGGAGGTCTATCCATAAGGACAAAAAGTGAGTCTGATTTCCTAAATTTCCTAAGTACACCCTGATCGCCCGAACCACATCCAGGGAATGCAGGGCAATCTCCTGAGGATGCTTAGGACATAAGGAGTGCAATACAATGTCTTAATTTAGATGGAAACCAGAGGCAACCTTAGGAAGGAATGACTAACAAGGGCGAAGCACCACTTTATTTCTCTGTGAACCACCACATAAGGTGAACGACAAGACAAAGCCGCCAGCAAAAAAAGAAAAGGGGAAGAAACCCCAAGAGATTCGCACCACACAATGTACGACTTCCATATGCGATGGTAAATCTTCCTAGAGGTAGATTTCCTGGCATTTAGCAGCGTGGGAATCACCGAGTCAGACAATCCCCTATTCTTCAGCACTTGGCTTTCAATAGGCAAGCCGTTAAAGCCAGCGACTGTAAAGCAGGATGAAAGAATGACTCTTGGGCCAATAGGTCTTCTCTGAGAGGGAGTCGCAAAGGAACATCAGCAAGCAGCCGAATTAGATCCGCATACCAAGACCGGCGAGGCCAGTCTGGGGCCACTAGGATGACAGAAATTCCTTGCCTCGATCCTTCGCAGAAGTGTCGGCAGAAGTTTCAGAGGGGGAAAGGTGTATATCAGACAGTACTGGCCCTAAGGAGTCACCAGTGCGTCTATAGCATCGGCTAGAGGATCCGGAGACCTTGCCACGGATCTCTGCACCTTCCTGTTGAGGCGAGAGGCCAACAGGTCCAACTTCCCCACCAGACACACAGCTGTTGAAACACCTCCAGATGAAGTGACCATTCCCCCTGGTCCAAGGCCTGTCGACTGAGGTAATCCACCTGCCAATTTTTCCACCCCCAATCCCTGTACAGCAGGGAGAGCACTAAACTAAATGTTCCACCCACCTTAGAATGCCGGCTACTTCCAGAGCTGCTAGGACATTTTTTGTGCCCCTTGGTGATTGACATATAACACTGCTGTAGCATTGTCTGATTGAATCCGTACCGGACACCCCTGAAGACAAACTGGCTAATGGGCCAGACAAAGTCTGATTGCCCAAAGTTCCACTACATAAATTGGAAGTCTGGACTCCTCCAGAATCCAAACCCCTTGAGCACAGTCCGTGCCCAAGACACCTCCCCACCCAGACAGGCTGGCATCCGTGGTGACCACTGTCCAGTACCGGGGAAGGAAGGATTTTCCCTGTCAAAGAGCCAGAAAACGAAGCCACCAGATCAGGGACCCTCTCGTATCCTGGTTCAGCAAAATAAGATGGTCTAGACTAGAACCACTCACTTCCTGCTCAGGACTACATGTCCCATGAAGCATTGCTTACACATTCACATGTTCTAAAGGTACTTACTGACATCTATGGACAGTGTACTGAGCTGTATGTGTGCTTCACTGCCTCTTCGGATATGTAAAACAAATAATGCACTCATTGCAGGCCAACTAATCTGATGACCAAGTAATCGATTATGAAAATAGTTGACAACTATTTTCATAATCGATTGTTTCAGCCCTGAACTCAAAGTCTGAGCAAACTCCTGCAAAGTCTGCACAGTGATGTCCAGATTGTCCTTTATACCAGGCGGAGACTCTGCTCGCAGAAGAAGATCGTCCAGGTACCCCAGTACCACAATCCCCCCACTGTTGCAACAATGCTAACACCAGAGCCAACACTTTTGTGAATACCCAATGAGCGGAGGCGAGACCAAAGGGTAACTCCACAAATTGATAATGCTCCTTTCAAAACGGCAAAGTGGAGGAAGCGCTGATGCCCGACGTATATAGGGATATGGAGGTAAGCGTCCTTGATGAAGGGATATCACTACCGTACGTATGGACTCCATTCAGAACTTCTGTACAAGCACAAAGCAGTTCAGGGCTTTACAGTTCCCAGGAGGGAAGGCAAAGTTTGCCCAATCCTGGACTTCAAACAGGTTTGAATAAAAACACCGAAAACGTTCAGTTTGGAACTGGTAAAATCACCCCTTGTTGCAGCAAATTTTGTAACGCCCGGAAGAGACCACACAGGCGGTCTGGGGACAAATGCAGGTTGGAAGGAAAAAAACCTCTCTGGATGATAAGACCGAAATTCAATCTTGTAGCCGGACCGAATCAACTCGTGGACCCATCTGTCCTGAATCAGAGAGGTCCACAATAAAACTAAGACTTCCCCCCACCCCAGATACGGGTGAGGGCACCCCTTCAGGCAGAAGAGGGCTTGTCTGCAGGTCTGGAAGGACCTGCTTTGGGCTTACCAGGCCAGGGCCTCTTGGAACCTCCGGAGACGGTACTAACGGATTTTGATCCTTTGGCTTGAGACCCTGAGGGAGGAAAAAGGCGCTTATGAGCTGAGTAAAAAGGACCACGTCTGCCAAGAGACGCCTTGCCCCTGGAGGCCTGCAGGAGGAGAGTCGTCTTCCCTCCTGTGACTCCCTTAATGATTTCATCCAGGGAAGACCCAAACAGGCGATCCCTACAAAAGGGAAGATCTGATAAGGCCTACTTGGAAGCTTGGTCCGCAGACCAGCATTTCAGCCAAATCATGCGCCGAAGGACCACTGCTGTCACGGACAGCCTAGAAACGAATTAAGCTGCATCCAGAGAGGCATCACAGATAAAACTGTAACCCCTGGACCAACTGGTCCACCAGCATTGCAAAGGAAGGGGGAAGCTGTTCCCCCTCCAGATCCTGGCACAAGGTCTAGGATACCAAGGCAATGGTGAACACCGGCCTAAGAACCGAACTGGTCATAGTAAACATGTTCCGGGCCAAGGTCTCCGCTTTCCCATAAAAAGGGTCCTTAAAAGCCGGAGACTCTTCCACCAAGATTAGAGTGGATTTGTTCAGCCTGGAAACCTGAGAATCTATCACAGGTGGGACCGTCCACTTTAACAGGGACTCTTCAACAGGGTATGTGCTAGCAAAACGCTTAGGAACCACCATGAATCAGTGGAGTTGCTCTAAACACAAATTTTGTCAAAATAGGCAGGAAAAGGAAAAACCTTTGCCGCTTTTGAGGATTTTCGGGTACCAAGGTGACCGGCGCCTGCGACACAACTGCATCCTCCATTTTTTAAGTTTCCCACACTGATACAATCAGTGCATCAACCAGCACTTTTTCATGCGCGGTTGTAGTGGAAGAGGAATCATCCTCACTATCAGAGCACTCAGGGTGCGTGGACGCAGACCCAGCAGGGTGATTCGCGTCCATGGTGGTCAGATCAGAAAAGCTGTGCATTCGGCTGCTGGCAGGGGTCTCTGTTGCTGGCTCGACACCCCGCAGGCGATCCTGGACAGGTATGGCCACCCCCCGGGGGGGAGCTAGGTGTGGGTAGATAGGGGTGGTCCACAGGGGACCCCGATATATGGGGGGGCTGTATGGAAAGGAGGGGAACCCAGGGGTCTGACTGTTCCAGGGAGGGGCCCCCAACAGGCCACCAGGCAAGGGGGGACACTACTTACTATACATGGAACTGGGTAGGCACCGTTGGACCAGGACCAGGTCGTATGCACCCTCGTGGGACATTTAACTTGCAGGCCAGCCCCTGTCCAGTGGGGCTATGTAGCAGCTGACCTAGCGTCTAGCTAAGGTCTGCGTGCACTTGCTGACCAGACTGGAAAGACCATAAGGATCCAAAACATCCAGTCCGCTGCCCAGTCCAGCAGTTGATTGTAGTTCTTACAGGAACAGAAAATAAAAGAGGAAAAAAAAATCCTAGGACCAGAGATCTCAGCAAGGAACTAGGTCCTTAACTCCTGCCTAGGCAGAAAAAACTGAATGCCTATAGTAGGAAGTAGGAGTCAGGGTTCATACACATTTTTACCAATAAAATTCCATGACTTTTCCATGACTTCATGTAAATATTCATGACCTAAAGTTTCATGAAATGTCTACATATACATGTTAAATAAGAAGAAAATCCATGTCTCACCCAGCATATTTTTACTAAAATAAATGACAAGCTTTGTAGTGTACAGTACCTCTGCAGTTAGGGTTTCGATTCTGGATACAGAGTGACTCAAAATGGTCCCTTGTTTTACAGTGGATGAGATGGAAGCACCGCTGCCTCAGCTGGGAGCGGGTGTCACTTCAGGCACACAGGTGAAAAAGCCAGCGATCGGATTGGAAGCTGTCGAGCACGCAGCTGTAGACTGGTGCTTTGCACCTTTAGCGTGGCTAGACAGTGCTGCCTCTCCCATGTTCGAAATGTCAAACATTTTACGACACACACTGTACATTTAGCACGTCCCGGGTCCTGATCTTTCTCCAGCCACCTCTCATACTTTTCGTCATGAAGCCATACATTTTTAAAGCTGCATTTCCCTGGCATTGCTGTAACACTGTGAACACACTAACTTTAGCTGAAACTGTTACCCCTGTTTTAATTTGACCAATATACTGTAACTGGAGAAAGATTAATGGCCGCTCCTGCTTGGGGATAAAGCATCAGTTCAGGCAGTCATGATGGAGGTGCCGGCGGACTGGTATGGATGGCACAGACAGTCAAATGCACAAAATGCAGCACTTACTCTTTTAGGCCCAAGCCACAGTCATGAGGTGCAGGCAGACTGGTATGGATGGCACAGATCTGATGCACAAATGCGGCACTTATTCTTGGAGAAAGAACAGTAAATGGGTGCTCCTGCTTGCCGGAATAAAGCAGTTCAGGCAGTCATGAAGGTGCAGCTGGACACTGTGATATGGATGGCACAGTTAAATGCACAAAATGCGGCGCTTACTACTCTTAGGCCAAACCTACAGTCCCACAAACAGGCAGAAAAGAGTTAACAGAAAGGCACCACTCAGTGGATTGGATGCTTAGTATTTTTATTGACATGTATTTTACATTGGTGTAAGCGTATAGGACTGGTAGGTGGCCTTCCGGGTCCGCAGTTTGCCTTTACTGTCACTGGCCAGCAGCAGCAGCCGAGGAGATGAACCAATCAGGCAGCGGGGAGGGCCGGCCGCAGTTTGCCCTGATACTGTAACTGGCCAGCAGCAACAGTCGGGAGATTACAACCAATCAGGCAGTGGAAGCGTCACTGGAGGGCGGGCCGGCTGCATGAACGTGATGCGGAAGGGGGTGGTAACCACAGATTCCTGTGACCGCAGCAGACAGACTAGTAGTTTCTGTGCACCTGCTGCTTCCCAATTGACAGCCTCACACAGGTGTATTCTGTAGTATGCCTCATGTATAGGGGACCTTACTAGGTTGTGTATATATTTTATTTTTTTTAGTTATTTTTAATTAATAATTTTTACTTTTTGGGGGGGATGCTTTGGTGAGACATCAGGGTGGTAAAAAGACTCCTGAGGTCTCTTATGAAACAGGACAGAGTCTTCAATCCCTTTCTCTGCAGCGTCATCTGCACTGCAGATGAATGAATATAAGCCTCTATGCAGAGGCTCCTCTCCTATTTATTCACAAACTGCAGCATAGTACTGTGTTTACTATGCTTCAATGATGAACACTGTAGCGATCGGTACTGCTCTCCATTCCGACAACTATAACAGTGGAGTGGAGAGAAGGGGAAGGGGCAGTATAGGGGATCTCCGAGCTGAGGGGGGGGGGTGTAATCTATTTGCAGAGTTAGGTCCTGCTGTGGGAAGGGGAAAAGAACTAATCAGATACAATGCAGCTGCAGGTACAGTACATGCATAGAAAATGCTCAAGAGAGGAAAGAGCAGCAACAAGTCTTCTGCTGCTTCCTCAAATATACACACAAACACCTTTAAAAAACCAGTGCTGTTCTTAGTAAATACATCATTTACAAATACTTATTCAAGAAATGCCTACAAAGTGCAAAAAAGGGTAAACAGTTAATCAATGCTCATAATGCAATAATGTCTCAACAGCAGTGTCTTTAAGGTATATATTGTCCAATATCTTTATGATGCAACACAGCTGCTTTAGTTCGCTATGGGGAATAATATGTGAAGAGCATTTGGTATATATTAAAAGTAGCTGTATTAACTGCAGTAGAAAATAGTCCAGACACAAGATTGGCTGTGCTGTATAATTCTCATTACAACATTCTACATTACATTAAAGTAAACCCATAACAAGGGAGATAGGACTTTTACTGCACACATTCTTCTAAAAATCCTGGTTATTTTAACGACCCATTAAATGTTTCCAATGCTCCTGACGTGGCACATATGCAGATCACAATGGCATTTTGGGGATATGTTTGGTGAGAGAGTTAATGACATTTCTTACTGGTTTCCTTTAAAACCTCAGGGTCTATATTCCTATTGGTCACTGGCACCTTTGTTGCAGGTAAGACAGTTTGGACCTGAGTCCAATTGTTTTATTAAAGATCACAAGCTGTAAAAAATATTTAAAAAAAACACAACAGAATCATTCTGTTTTAGACTCCTAAAATTCACACAGATGTAATGTGATTGGGCGGTTATTTAAAAAAAAAAAACTTACCAGACTCATTTTCATGTTTCTAATGCAGCATGTAAGGCAAATCTGATTGGCTGTTTATTAGCCACCTGGGGTTGTGCTGTGGTTTACACAGGGTGGAGCTAACCCAAGGTATACTGACTTACCCGAAAGGTAAATCCTCCTTGTCACAGGTCCCCTCTGATCCTATGCCGTGGGGCTCTGTGACCTCCATATTTTCTAGCATTGTGGTGGGGAGTCATCTATGCCTTCCATAGTTTTACAGCTTATTGTCTTCTACATAGCATGTTTCTATCATGAGATACTACAAAGAACACTCCTGCATATGAAATAGGTTTTGGCCTCAGTGTTTGTAAATTTTGATTCATTATGCTGTGAACATTTTGGTTTTGTCACTAGTGATACTAAATGTATTTCTGATCAATAAATTATTACATTTAACTACTGATCTGACTGGTAACTTTTCTGCTAGGCCTTCATTGCAGGCAAATAAAGATTAACAGATTGTGTTCTTCACACAAGTTTATTAATGTAGTACGCCACACTGGCACTTTATAATTAAAATAGTTTTCTGTCAGCACATTGCTTTGTGACTGTATACAGTGCTAGGCTATTGAAGGAAAGAATATTCAATACAAACAGAACTTCCATGGCATCCTTCACTGTTCTAAGAATTTCTTTTTGTTTGCATCTGGCTTTGCTGCAGTTAGTCCCAGCCACC
Organism: Pelophylax lessonae; assembly: GCF_965119305.1. Classification (NCBI taxonomy): domain Eukaryota; kingdom Metazoa; phylum Chordata; class Amphibia; order Anura; family Ranidae; genus Pelophylax; species Pelophylax lessonae. Next base: position 96,830,469 of record NC_138773.1, read on the forward strand.
ACTAGATGGAGCTCTTGTGAGATGGATCGTCCCAAGATCATGCCTGGTGGCAGCTGGGAGTGATTTGTTTAGCAGTACGATATCTACAATGTGGTTACACAAAAATCTATTTAAAGCAGAGTTCCGCCTCCCCCTCCAAAAATTAAAAGTCAGCAGCTACACATACTATAGCTGCTGACTTAATATTAGGACACTTACCTGTCCTGAAGTCAGGCGATGTCGGCACCGCAGCTGGTGTTTCCATCGGCTGTCAGGGTGCTGCCGCCGCCATTGCCGGTAAGGGGACCCGGCAGTGAAGCCTTGCGGCTCCACGGGCAGGTCCCTACTGCGCATGCGCAAAGCACGCTGCGCATTCCTACTGGCTCGGCGGCGGAGGAGGGAGCTGAGCTTCCGAGGGACAGCACCACGGAAGTGGGGAAGGGTACCTGTCAAAAACAGGTACCCGTTCCCCCCTGAAAGGTGCCAAATGTGGCACCAGAGGGGGGGGGCAAGGAAACAAAGGAGTGGAAGTTCCACTTTTGGGTGGAGCTCCGCTTTAAATAATCTACAGGAGTCTCGCTTCATTTTTTTCTTCACAAGACCAGATTACTGCTGTTGCAGAGACCTGTCACAAATGAGCTTAATCAATAACCTAAATATTTGGTAATGTACTTTACATTCATTTAGCTATCCTAATTTCTGGTGTAATGCACACTTCGGAGCTAGGAGACAGTAGGTCATGAGCATAGTAAGGCAGCTGACCTCCAGTGACAGTCACACTTCTAACGCAAGCTCAAGAGCTAGACACAAAACAGGCAACGTTAAATACCCATAAATGAATATACCCAGGAACTGTAAAGCAAAACTTACATCTTTTTTTTGCGTGTACAGATTTCAGAACTCTTCCATATTTATACTAACAGTAAAATATAGGAGGGAGCTGGCTGGAAAAAACCTTTAAATGAAATTAGGAGATCTCTGATGGAAACGACAGAGGAATGTGGGCTAAAGGACAAAAACACTCTACAGAAATTGAGCAGTAGAGAACAGAAATTAGTCCTTTTGTTATCCATCTTGCTTTCCAGACTTTACTGTATGCAGACCTTGGCACATATGAATCACAATGTCATGTCCTATGCAGACCTTGGCACATATGAATCACGATGTCATGTCCTATGTACAAACTCATACACACAACCCCCCCTAAAAAGAGATACTGGACCTATCACAGGCACTTGTTAAAAATGCCAACTATGCCTGGTGCCTGCCTTTTCACCTCTCTCTCCCTCCATTCAGAGCGCTTTTCTTTGCTTGAAGTTATATTACAGCTTCTATGAATGGAGGAGGCAGGCATAGTCAGCTCTCTTGATAAGTGCCTAGAATATGATCAGCAGCTCATATTACCTTCAGCAGCACCAGACTACCAACACAGGGGTATGGGGTTGCAGAGAACTAAAGGCTTCAACTAAAAGAGCAGACAGCGACACATCTGTTGAATAAAAATAGAACTAAATATACACAAGCTTTAAAAAGGATAGGTTCACCTTTATTTCGGGTGCAACATGCTCAGCATCTGCCTGCTCTTTCCTCGACCCCCCTCTCCTGTGACAGCAGGCTGGTGATCTTCTCACATCCGCTGTCCCAATTCAAAAAGTGCGTGGCTGTGCAGGGCTCCGCCCACATGGGTGCGTCCACTCGTTCACAGAGCCCAGTGAATCAATGAACTACAACTACTGCCAGCCTTTGTGGCCGACAGCTTGTAGCTCTCAAAAAACTACCAGGGTGCCAATTAGTGCTTTAGGTAGGTCATTGAGCTTCCCGTCATTCAGGAACTGCCTGCTGGTATTTGAGGTACAGGGAGACAGCTACAGTGAGTTTGCAGCAGCCTGCAGATCGAGGATGCAAGGCTTTACAGGCTCCAAAAAAAAGTTTTAATAAAGCATATTTTTTACCTGCAAAAAAATGTGCATTATTTTTTCTTTTAAAGGAGAACTTCTCTGTTAAGTAAAGACTAATGTAGAATGTGCAAATAAAAAAAGTCTGCTTTATAGTCCGTTGTAGTGACAGCGAGACTTCTGACTCCACAATAGCCACTGCACACACCCAATAGCTCATTTGATAAAGTGTCCAGACAAGACAAAATGAAAGAAAATAAAATTAAGATGGTTAGGCTTGGTGCTGCTCTTATCATACTATCCTAGGTGCAAGCCCACAAATGCAGTCATGATTATTACAGCCCTGACTATACGGGGATTGCCTTAGAAAGTTCAGAGGAAACATTTCCGCAATCTGAGTCTTGGTTCTAAGGCTAGATTTACACTCGTGCAGGTGATGCAGCTTTCTTTTGCATGGGCACAGAAGCTCATTCATTTGAATCAGCTTACTGTACCTGTGAAAAAAATAAACACAGGAAAAAAGCCCAACCCTTTTTAAAAAAGCAGCCGCATGAACCACGCTGCATTTTTTAATGTGTTTAAATTTTTTTCCTCATTCACACAATATATACAGAAAAACTGCTGGGGGAAAAAAAAAAAAAAAAACAAACAAAGCAGATTTGATCCGCATGGAATCTTTTGGGCTTGTTCACATGTGCAAACATGAGTTTTTCTAATGTAGGTCTCCACAAGAACACCATTACAATAAAAATAAAATAAAAATTACAGCGCTCAGCAAAATAAAGAAAATACAACACCCATGCAGAGTGATAATGTCCAAATAAGAAGATAATTAAACAAATAATCCGTAGTGGTCTTAAAGTTAATAAGGTGATCCTAGGAATGCTTGGGACAGTCCTTCACCAAAATGATCCACCATGTGTCACCGCCACCTTAGGCAGAAATGCAAACTCACCAGACACTGTTGCGGTCTATTTATAATATAAAAAAATAAATAAAAGATTTAATAGACCGCAACAGTGTCTGGTGAGTTTGCATTTCTGCCTAAGGTGGCAGTGACACATGGTGGATCATTTTGGTGAAGGACTGTCCCAAGCATTCCTAGGATCACCTTAGAGTCCGTTCACACTATGGCGACACGACTTCGGGGGCGACTAGTGAAGTCGCCATACACAGCGACTTTTGCGCAATTTGCACGGACTTCACATAATGGAAGTCAATACAAGTCGCTCCGACTTTGGTCAAAAGTAACGCAGGAACATTTTTGTGAGTCGCTCCTATTAGAACGGTTCCCATAGCACAGAATGGAGCACGACTTGTCAGGCGACAAGTCGCGGTAGTGTGATCCAGCAGTTAATGAACTTTCAGACCACTACCGATTATTTGTTTAAATTATCTACTTGTTTGGACATTCTCACTCTGCATGGGTGTTGTGTATTTTTTTTTTGTAAATCCACACTCATTGCATATGGGCGTACACTTTACCATTAAAGCTTGCAGATTTACGTTTACAAAGAACACCATATGTTCCCTGTTCACGCCACAATGTTGGTGTCATCTAAGTTTTTTCTGAACAAAAAAATATAATAATAATAATAATAATAATAATAATAATAATAATAATAATAATAATACGCACACGATACCAGTGTTGTGGTCGTGAACAGGGAACATATCAGATTTGTCACACAATTTCCATTCCTAGATGGTTCAGTTTGAGTTTTGCAGTCTATGAAAAGAGGTTAAAAATCTGAATACAGAAATTAGGAAAACGACTGCACATGTGCAATTCTTTCCCCACAATGCTTTGTTGTCTAACCCACAAGAGATCTGATGGCCCAATCACCTTAAAAACAGAGGAAGAGCCCACATCAGTATTTCATAAGATACAATGTATTATTTATTTTGTAGCACTGCATTCTGTATCTTCCACTGGTATCAGCACTACTCCCCTTTTATTTTTAATTTTTTTATTACATAAAATATTTTCAGTGGCAATGTGACATCTTGATCATGATCATTGTAGTGGATCTGACGGGAGGAAATGTACAAAATCATCCTATCTGTAATAAATATTGCATATTAAAAGAAAGTCCACTGTATTTAAATAATTCAAAAGAGGTGTTTATATTGGCTGTGCCTTTAGCAAACCATAAGACAAATCACATACAAAGGGGTAAGGAAAAAAAAACTCAAGAGGTTTGTAGCGGGAAGAAAAAGCCCCAAATCCTCATGTTGATCTGTGACAATAACAGAGTTCTTGTTGCCATGGTAACATTTTTGGCTTTGCCAATAAGCTATATAGGGGAGTGACAGGCTGAAAAGAGACATACAAGTGCAGGGAGTATGATAGGTTGATCTGCTTGGCTGTCACGCTGTAAGAAAACCATGTGCTTGCTTGGCATTCATAGAAAGAATAAAAAATATATAGAGCAGGCTGGGAAAGATTGCCAACATTCACTCTAACTATTCTTTATCGGCTACCCCGTGACAATTTATTTAGAGCAAAACACTTAACTCTTCCATCATTGGGTAAGAGAGCAGCCCAGTGCAGCTGCTCACTAATGTCCCTTCAAAGACTCATCATGGAAAGAAGTCTGTTTTCAGCTCCAGTTTATATTGTTCTCTTCATGCAGCTCCCAGTCAGATTCTCGCTCAATCTAATTCGATAGGGCTGCTGTCATCCTGGCCATCCTCCACTTCATCCTCATCTTCACCAGCCCCCATTAGACTGTTCAACAGGTTACCTTTGTACAAAAAATGAAAAAAAAATTAAAATACAGTTCAGATAGGTTGCCAAAAAAGTTTTCAGCATTTAAAAACCCCATTTATAGTTAATATTTAAGAAGTAAATCCCTGCAATACATGCAAGTGGTTTTCCCCCCCCTTTAAAAAACCGGCAAGTACAGAAAAACACCTGGACTGTAAAAAAGGAACAAAGAAGATATTCATTGTAGGCATTTACTACTGTAAAGCTAACAGAAATGTACATTTTGAGTATGCTTCCCCATTATTACACTTTGAAACATATAGCAGTAAATTTCTAAATGCTCTCACTCTAGCAGTCATCTACATATTAGGGAACATGATAAACATTCAGAACTAGACTTGTGCTGTCACTGCTATTCTCCATGCCAGGTGTTATGCTAGTCCAGTGGCTTCCATGCTTTGAGTGACTGCTTAAAGTGAATTTGCAGCACATGAAGTAAGTTTACTCATGCCAAACCAGTAACTCAATGTGCTAAAAACAGAAGGAGATCAGCATTATACAGAAGCAACAAGCATTTTATCAGGGAGTCAATGGTAGCCAATGTATTCTTTCATGCAGTTAAAGAATAGCCAAGGTAAAATCAGATATCACTGGAGATCATCTGCTGTTTTAAATCTATACCTCACCCACCGACTTGCCCTGAAAGAGGGGAGCAAATCAATCACAATCCATGTGCAGCTCTACTAGGCAAGAGGCACAACCTGCATAAGAAATTTGCACATATGCTTGCCATTTCAATAAAATATATTCACAGGAAAGACAGGTTTAAAATATTCACACTGATTTATTTTTTTTCCCCCTTACACTTGAAGCTGATCCATCCACATATCGCTAAAACCTGTAAATATACTAGATTCCCTTTTGTGGAGTGCTGGAAATATTGTAATCCAATGTCTGATATTAAGCCATCTTAAGGCAATGTCATGTTAGGGCTGAATCATGAAAACTGGAGATGTTAGCCACAACAGTCTGCTTCCTTCTTTTATTTCCCCATTGGACATGAAACTGAATTTTCATCACTCATGTTCACTACACATTGCCACACTATATATAAAAAACACATATACAGTTAAACACACACACCAGCCACCTTGCTAGTACCGGATTGGCCCCCTTTTGCATTCAGAACTGCCCTAATTCTTCATGGTTTAAGTTCAACAAAGTGTTGGAAACTTTCCTCTGAGATTTGGGTCCATATTGACATGATAGCATCACGCACTTGCTGCGGATTTGTCGACTGCACATCCATTAAGCAAATCTCCTGTTCCACCACATCTTAAAGTTGCTCAATTGGATTGAGATCTGGTGACCATGGAGGCCATTGGAGTACAGTAACCTCATTGTCATTTTTAAGAAACCAGTTCGAGAGGGCTTGTAAAATGGTGCATTATCCTGCTGGAAGAAGCCATCAGAAGATGGGTATACTGTAGTCATAAAAGGGATGAACATGGTCAGCAACAATTCTCAGGTAGGCCATAGCGTTTAAACAATGTCCAATTGGTACCGAGGGGGCCCAAAGTGTGCCAAGAAAATATCCCTTACACCACCAGCCTGAACAGATCCATCCTAGAGATGGCGGTGCATGAAAATCCCAGATCAGCAGTTTTTGAAATCCTTACACCAACCCGTCTGGCACCAACAACCATGCCACGTTCAAAGTCTCTTAAATCCCCTTTCTTACCCATTCTGATGCTCGGTTTGAACTTCAGCAAGTCATCTTCACCACACCTAGACGCCTAAATGCATTGATTTGCTGCCATACGGTTGGCTGATTAGCACTTTGTATTACCATAAGCAATTAAATAGGAGTACCTAATTAAAGTGGCGTGCGTGTGTGTGGTGTGTGTGTGTGTGTTTTAATTATCTTGTCCTCAGAAACCCTTCTTAATCCAGGATAAGGTAAGGGGGCCTTACAAGACATGGTCCATTGGGAAGAAATTCCACCATGACTTCCATTGGTAATCAGAAGAACCCAGAAACAACTGTGCACTAGAAAATATTTACAAGGATAGCTAACCATTTCAATTTTTTATTTTTTTTTAATAAAGGAAGGGTTAGAATCTCCAGCAGCTTTTTGCGATTTGTCCTGGGGACCACTGCCACTGAAACAGAAAGCAATGGAAAATCCAAAATTTTACAGTAGACACTAGAGCAGGAGCACAGGGCAGATCTTCCAAAGGAGATACCAGTTTCAGTTACAACTATACAAGAAAAGGCATTCCTTTACTTTGTAGACATTTCTTCTCGCTTCCTGTTGGGTCTCTGACAGGAAGTGAGGAGAAATCTCAATTAGAAGCAGGCAGCAAAAAATGGGCCGACAAGAGCTGAATATCTTGGTCTACATTATTAAAAAATAAAAATCCCTGGATACTTGATCCAAAAAAGAACAGTTTTCAAAGTTTTTATTACGGTTCTGGCTTTGGTACCTAGTCAACTACTGTCCTGGATTAAGCACACAAAAGCTCAGACTTTTCCGATTGGCTGTATCAGACTCAGATGGCAGAACATTCAGGACAAGGATAACACTTGTACAGCTCTACACACCGATTTTCTACTCACCCAATAATCCCCCATATGAAGATGACTGTTTAGGAGGTACACCAAAGAAAAGCTGTCCTATCCTGTCCAGATACTGCAAAAGGAGAAAGACAGATCCATATATCAGTCTAGAAAGTACATGCATTTGTCCTTTATTAACCAAAAGCAAACTGCGATGTATCCCTGGGCTATGTGAAATCCCAGCTATTACCATGAAAAACAACCCCACCACAACAAAATGATGGGCAAAATGTAGCAGACATAGTGGGCACCCAATCATCACACCCATTATGGAGGTTGCTGGACATACCATTTATATACCATGGACATTAATATAATATTGGATCCCCTCTTGTAGCTATAGCAGCCTACACATAAGATTGTACAGCGTGTCTGTGGGAATTCATGTCTTTTCAGCCAAAAGAAGAGCATTTGTCAGGTCAGGAAATTCAGAATATGATCTGGCTTACAATCAGCATTCTAAATGCATCCCCGAGGTGTTCAGTATGGTTGAGGTCAGGGTTCTATGAAGGTCACTCCAATTCCTCCACACCAAACTCAATCCATTCATGTCTTCATTGACTTGGCTTTGTATACAAAACAGTCATGGTGGAACAGAGATCGGCCAGCTCCAAATAGTTTCCACAAGGATTGAAAGCGCACAATTGTCTAAAATTTCTTTGTATGCGGTGGCATTAACAGTACTCTTTACTGGAAACACCTGAAACTAATAATTTATAGTGTATGGACACAAAATTACTACAGCACACCATTACTACATTTCACAACAACTGTCCCAACCTACCTCATTATACATAGGATCTCTTTTTAAAGACGGCTGATACTGGTCACACAATATTGTAAATACTGTTAATTTCCCACTGCAAAAAAAATAAATAAAATCTGAATTACCACAGGTTTTCGATAATGCACATTTAACACTGAGATCCGCACATCAATCAGGAAACACAACTCCCAGAACACTTTCAAACAAGCCTGTATGTTGTGCATGCAGAGGAAAGCAACAGGGTAGCTTTATAGTGGTTCTAAACCTAAAACATCAGTTTTACACAAAGAGGTTGGGAACAGACCCCCGAATCAAGTTCTAAAAGTATTAAAATCACTTTCACAATACCTTTATTTCTTCTAGTTTGGGGGGGGGTCACATGACTGCTTCGATGTATTTTTAGCCAAACAGGCCGGGCGGTGGGAGGGACCAGCCTGCCGGCTATGACAAGAGGATCTGCTGGTCCCACCCACCACCCGGCCTGTTTGATATGAAGAGCCTCCTTAGCTTTTAAACCATAGGGAGGATGACCTTGCAGATCGTTGCCACTAACAGCCGTAAGAGGTCACTGAAGGATCAACTGGTATTTTTAGGCAAAATTCATTTAAAAAAAAAAAAGTCAAATTTATCACAGAATCTATGCAGGCTTTTTTTTTTGGGTTTAATGACACTCTAATGCCCCCCATTCAGGCAGTATGAAAACAAAAAGGAAGAGGAAGAAGAACTCTGTTCAGCTGCCAGAAGCAGAACATATCTGGTACCTTCACATTTAACGGAGCCAATAGCTCACTCCATTTGGCCCCTCCGGTGCTTGGTAAATGATGGAGCTCCATTACATGGGGACAAGAAGAGTAAAGCCTCGTACACACGCAACGATTATTGGCCGACCGATTGTCCGTCTTTTGTCCAGTGGTGTTTTGTTGGTTGGAATGTGCCTAGACTGCACACGAATTTTCTCGCCCGACAAAATTCTACTTCAGAAGTGATGTCATGTGTTGGTTTGCTTTCTTTGTGTTCTTTCTTCTCTGAGCATGCCCAGACTTGCTCATAAGATTTTCCCTGTCTAAATCTGTACTGACTGCACGAAAATCGACCGTGTTTTGACGGCGGACAAAAATTTTTATAGCCTGCGCACCAGATTTTTTTTCGGCCTAAAAGTCGGAAGCATCATACTAACAAGCCGAAAATCGGCAGATCAGTCGGACGAAAATTCCCTGCCGATTTTTGACGCATGTGTACGAGGCTTAAGCTTTGACTGGAGCAATTTAGAGCCAACAGACTTGTCTTTATTTGCTCCAGACAACTGAACAGATCGAAAGGCAGGTTTACTTTAAAAGATTTTAGGATTGTTGCTTCCATACATTGTGTATTGCTGCTCAGCAACTGCTATCAAGTTGTTACTCCATGAGGAAAGTTCAATACTGGTTCTAATAAAGATCTGGGAAGTCTTTATTTTCTCTGAGTCCATCCAAGATTTATCCTGGGTTCAGTCCTAATAAAAAGGGTCCCCAAAATACAATGGCTTTTTTTAGAACTGTTTTTGTGGGAGGCTTATTAACCGATATATAAAATGATCTTGGGACGCATTCACTGTTTTGTTCTGGCTCTTCTGTATTTCTCTAGTTTGAGCTACTGCTGGGTGTCCATTGAGGGAAGCCTTGCTGTGTGAGAGCCACCACACCACACCTCTCAAACTTGTTTGAAGTTTTTCTTCATCCGACTACACATGGACTTCTAAAAGCTCCCGCCGGCTTGAGTATGTGGTTCTAGATCACAGGCGTGATGTACTGTTTTTTAGTATTGGTTGAGCTACAAGTTGGATTTATGTATATATTCACATTGGTATTCCTTGTACATCAGCATTCTGACCCCAAAGAAGGGTCCCGTGTGCCCCAAGATGTAGTTTCTTCTGATGAGACTACTACAACCTCACATTAAACCATAAATTATAGTTTAGGAAGTTCTGTTTAAGATTTCTTCTATATTACAAGGGGAGGACTGGAAACATTTGGTCTGGAGGGAAAAAACACAACCAATTAGCCTTTTTATGACAGGCACAGATTCCTTAGGGCTAAAGAAAATGTACCATTCATAGAGTGCTAAAGTGCTGCATTGATTGGGGGGCATGATGAAAGCTTCCTACAGCATACGAATAACTGACAAACCCTTTCACACCTTTCAGTGCTGGCTTCCTTTGTGGCACTCTGCATTCAATACCATGACATCTCAGGGCTGCTCAAGGAAGGCTATATATTGCCCAACATGTGTTACTAAATGTTTCAGAAATGGGAATTGAAGAACCACATCACTGATACAAGATCCAGATACAACTTTATTCCAATAAAAGTCAGGAGGACAATTCAAAAACATTTGAATGCTGAAGTATCTCCAATCAGGACCAACAGTCTAACATGTAGTTAGTAATGTCTCCCCCCCACCCCCAAGTCTAGTCCTCCCGTGTGTATTACTATTTGCATTTCAGAGTGTAATTTAAGGCTCCATTCACACCAATGCGTTTCTTTCATGCTTTTTTGCAGGAACGCAGGACATTTAACATGAGTTCTTATTGAACACGTTCACAGCAATGCATTTTTGGGTCTCCGTAATTTTGCGAAAGGGCCAGGGACTATTTAAATGCAAAACGGTGCTTTTTTTGCTTTTTTGGTTCAATAAGACTTTAATGGAGAAGCTGCAGAAAAGCATGTATTGTGTTTTTACTGCGATTTTGTGTTTTTAAATCTGCCAAACTACTAATTTTCCTAAAGCATAAAAAAGGCCAAAAGCCCTGCAGAAACGCTCAAAAGAAACATGCATAGGTGTGAATGGAGCCTTAGACACATTCCAAACAGCTTGCTCAGCCTGAAAGCAAGTGCACTAGAAACCAGTTCCATCAGTAAAATATCATTTCGAAATGAAATAACAGTCAATACACTATTATGCTCTATGAGAAATGCAGAGAAGTCAGTAATAAGCTATTCAATTTCTAAAGCCTGGTACACACTATTCGTTTTTTTTTTTTTTCGTTCAACCCAGCAGGCTGAATGGAAAAAAAAAAAAGAAGAATGAAGAGCTCGGGAGTAGCCGCTGTACTATGCGATGTTAGTACAGCAATCTACCCCGCTAAGCTATTGTGTTCTGACAGGGGGACAGCCTCCCCGCAAGAACACTTCCGTCAGCACTCCCAGCCAATCAGCAGAACTTTTTAAGTCATGCTCCTTCGACAGAAGCTGGCTGAAGGTCCGGCTTCCGTCGCACCGGCTGCCACACTCACGGGCTGAATGTAAACCGGCTGATGCCGTCCAGTATTCGGCCTGTGTACGGCTCTTAAAAATGGCATTCAAGCCCAACACTCAAATGTTCCTTACCCCCTCCTCCTACCCTTCCTGCCTACACTGTAAAAAAGATCTCCATACCTACCTTCTTCTGGTCCTATGATCCTTCAGCCCATTCACCATAATACTTCAGTCCATTCACCCCGTGTCAATGAGTGGTAACGGCAGGGGAATCGCCAACAACTGGGCTATGGGAGCCCTATGGCTGATTTCACAGCTCCTGGAAATTCCCAGATACTGTGAAGCGCTCCATGACACAGGAGAGTCAGAGCTACAGGATCACATGACAACTCAAAAAAAAAAAAAAAAGTATACTGAAATTTATTTTTTTTTGCACAGGGTAGGCAGGTTAGAGAAAGTGGGAGGGAATATTTTTGAGAATAGTTAGTGTTAGGCTTGAATTCCACTTTAAACAGCCATCTCAGATTTCACTCTAACGTTTTCATAGTTCTGACATACACCCAATGCATAAAACAACAAAAAAAACATACCCCTCCACAGCCAGTAGTAGAAACCAAATAAAGTTTAAAAGAGGCTGTACAAAAGGAGGACCCCTCTCTATTGAAGGATGCTTCTCCGTATACGTTGTGAAAACCACTGATGCACTGGTTTTGTTTTTTAAACAGAGGAATCTAAAAAGGAAACAAAAAAACACATTGTAACTATACAGAAAACAGAAATTAAACGTTTAGTTCTTGTGAATCGTGGATCAGCAATTTTGGTACTGGGAATATGGCTTACTCTGTTTTAGTGCGAAGCCTAAGCGGAAAAAAAAAAAATAGAAAAATAAAAGCTAAGTAGAGAAGATAAATAAGGAGTTAAAGTGTTTGTTAACCCAGCATTTCAAATTTCTGATATGTGGATGGCTGTACTATGTACTTGTATGAAAAATGTTCTATTTGTATTGCTTCTTTTGTGTGAAATCTCTGGTGTTCCTGCCAGTCCCTCTGCTTTCCTGTTAAAAACTGACCACACTAAGCAGGAGAACACACCGTGGTTCGTTCTCTAGCTATGCTGGGAACTCCGTGTACTCGCCTCCAATGATCAAACTTGTCCTGACACACCTCCCTCTGCACAGCCTTTCACTGGGAAGATCAGTGTACTGGTACTTCTCCTCCCGCCAGCTCTTATGCAGCTGAGAACAGAGAGGAATGTGACAGGAAAAAAAAAAAAAAAAAAAAAAAAAGAAGACACACACGCACTCTCCCCCCCCCCCCTTTTTTTTTATATCTATACTCAAGGCCAATTTCTGTGCAACCACCACCACCCCCCCAGCTTCGGAATTACAGACTCCAGCAAAGCCGTCAAAGCCAGCAACTGCAAATCAGGATGAAAGATTGGTCCTTGGGACAGCAGATCCTCCCTTAGAGGAAGTCCAAGGAACATTGGCGACCAGCCTTACCCAATTGGAGTACCAAGACCGGCGAGGTCAGTCTGGACAGAATCCCTTCTGCTTTGATCCTGCAGAGGAGTCGTGGCAGAAACAAATTGGGTCAGCCCACCTTAAAATGCCGGCTACTTACCGAGCCGCCAGGACACTACTTGTGCCCTCTTGGTGATTGACCGACCACGGCCGTGGCATTGTCCAAATGAATTCGTACCGGACATCCCTGCAGACGAATTGTCCAATGAGCCAGACAAAGGCTTATCATTCGGATTTCAAGAACAATAAATCGTCAGTCTGGACTCTGCCAGAGTCCAGACCCCCTGAGCACATCTGTGCTGAGGACGCCTCCCCACGCGGACAGGCTGACATCTGTGGTGACAACCGTCCAGTACTGCACAGGGGAGAAAGGATTTTCCCTGTCAAAGTGCCAGAGAACTAAGCCACCTCTAGAGACCGTGGATTCTTGTCCCATTTCACCAGAATCTTTTTAGCAGAAATCATGTGTGGAACTCTGTGCAAACAGACTGCCTCGAGGGTGGACACCATCAGGCCCAGCACCCGCATGCAAACCCAGAGGGATGACCGTCTGCTGAACAACAAAAGCCGAATGGCCTCCTGCAGTGTCTGGAGTATTTCCTGAGGTAGAAACACTGGCTAAGGCAGAGTCCAGAGTCAGACCCAGATAGTCCAGTTTTGGTGGACAGAACCAAAAGCAGACTCCTGAAGGTTCAGAATCAAACCGAACTCCCTCAGAGTTGGCAGCGCAATCTCCAGTTGTCCATCAGAACAGTCGGAGACTCCGCTCGCAGAAGATCGTCCAGGTACCCCAGTACTGGGATCCCCTGCTGACTCAAACAATGCCAGCACAGGGGCCAACACTTTTGTGAAGACCCGAGGAGTGGTCCATGCCACAGAACGATAATGCTCCTCGCCCACAACAAAAAAACAGAGGAAGCATTGGTGACTGGCACATATTAGAATGTGCAGGTAGGCATCCTTGATGTCGATAGAAACTAGAAGAAATCCCTGACGTAGGGATGCCACCTACCGTGTGAATATACTCCATGTGGAAATTCTGTACTCGTACAAGCAGTTTAGTGCCTTAATGTCCAGAATTAGACGTACTTTGCCTTCCTTCTTGGGAACTGTAAAGAGGTTTAAGTTAAACCCCCTGAAAACGTTCCGAAATCGGAACAATAACCGCTTGAATGAACAAGTCTTGCACTACCCAAAGAGACCCGTAAGTGATCTGGGGACAAGTGCAGGTTGGAAGGGAAGAACCTTTCCGGAGAATAAGACCGAACTCTATCTCATAGCCCGACCGAATAACTTTGTGGACCCACATGTCCTATACCAGGGAAGTACATGAATCCGGAAACCAGCAAAGACATCTCCCTACCCCAGATACGGGTGAGGGCGCCCCTTCATGCAGAGGCAGCCTTACCCACAGGTCTTGAAGAGGCCCTGACTTTTGACCTTGCTTGAGACCCTGAGGGACGAAAAAACCTCTATGAGCCAAGGAGAATGGCCCACGTCTAAGACAGGGCTCTTTGCCCTTGGTAGCCTTGGTCCCCCCCCTGTGAGACCCTTAATGTCATCCAAGGAAGCTCCAAATAGGCAATCCCCTACAAGGGGGAGATTAGATAAGGCCTTCTTAGAAGTCTGGTCCGCAGATTAGTATTTCAGCCAGATAATACACCGAAGGACCACTGCTGATACAGACAGCCTAGAAATCAAAGGAGCCGCATCCAAAGAGGCATCACAGATAAACTGTAGACCCTGAACCAACTGATCGCCAGCTCCGCAAGACAGGGGGAAGCTGTTTCCCCTCCAGGTCCCGGTGCAAAATTTAGCTCACTCGGTCAGAGCTTGCGACACCAGGGCAATAGTAAATACTAGCCTGAATGCTGAACCAGCCACACCAAACATTTGGTGGGCCAGAGCCTCCGCCCTCCTATCAACTGCATATTTAAAGGTCAGGGAGTCCTCAACCGGAATGAAGGTAGCTTTATTTAACCTGGAAACCGACGAGTCCACTACAGGTGGGGCCGTCCACCTTTAAAAAACACAGTTAATCCTCATAAGGACACCGCTTGCAAAAAGCACTTCAGTACCACTGCGTTTTGGACAACCCTACTGTTTTATGACAATGTTGTCAATAGTGGAAAAAGGAACACCCTCGCCACTTTGGAGGACCTGTGGGTGCCAAAAAGGGACCAGGGCCTTTGACGCAGCATCAGCCGCAACCTCCATTTTTAAAGTGTCAGGCACTGACACAAACTATGCATTCACCAGCACCTTTTCAAGCACGGCTAGAGGAGCAGAGGAATCATTCTCACTATCTGAGTACTCAGGGTGCTTGGATGCAGACCCAGTAGGGTCGCTATATACTAAGCTCACCCGGAAAACATAAGGGCAAACATCAGGGCAGGCCGCCAACTGCGATCCCGCAAAGGGGACACCGACCAAGGGCTCACGACAGGACCCCACAAAAAAAAAAAAAACAAGGGGTTCGCTCTCCATAGAGAGCATAATAGGAAATAACAGCCTTAAAAGGGGGCCTGCCCGCTGTAACGCAGACACGCAGGCAGGGTACCCTGATGGTCCCACAGCGCTAAAAGGGGAAGATGCCCCACACAATAATGGTTGTCATTAAAAAATGAAGTGCCCCCACAGCACCAACCCTTACAAGGGAGGTGCCAAGCTGACCACATAGTCTAGCAGGCCTCAAGCCGCGGCCTACATTTTTGTGGCTGCCCAGCTGCAAGTGCACGGATTCCAGCCTGGCAGATGCCCAAAGGAAGAGTGGGGGCTTCAGCTAAACGCACTGGGGCCGCACCTGTCTCCTGGAATTTCCTCCATGCTCTAGAGACTGTGGTGAGAGACACAACAAACCTTCAGGCCATGGCACAAATTGATATGCCATCCTGGAGGAGTTGGAATGCCTAAGCAACCTCTATAGGGTCCAGTTATCGCCTCATACTACCAGTAGTGACACTGACCCTAGCCAAATGAAAAACTAGTGAAAAACAGTCAGAAAATATGAGAAGGGAAAACAATTTCAGTTGCCTTCACCTGTAAAACTATTCTGTTTTGGAGGTCGTCTCATTGTTGCCCATCTGGTGCCCCTGTTGTTAATTTCAATAACACCCAAAGCAGCTGAAACTGAACAATCCCCACTGACCAGATCAATATCCCAGGAGTTTAATTGACTTGATGCTATACTCTGAATAAAAGGTGTTCCCTTAAATTTTTTTGAGCAGTATAGAAGGATTTTTCTCATCTCCGTGTATCACATAACGCTAATAACTTCACAGGGTATGAGGGTTTACAAGAACTTTAAGATCTTCATATGGTAAGGACGACCAGCAAGGTACTCAGTTGTTGCTGCTTGCTGTGTTTCCGCAATCAAAGAGGAGAGACCACATTAGCAGGGAAAGTTCTCTTAGCAATCCCGTTGCTGGCAGCAGTGTTCCCTTTAAGGTGCGCGCGTGCGCGGTCGCGCAGTGGAAATTACGTCCCGCGCAAGCACCTAGTTAGACGGCGCAGCCGCAGACGGAGCGGCCAGGGAGCAGAGCGTGCACCCCGAGAGCACGCCCATCGTGTGACAATAGCGAATGAAAATTCGCTATTGTCATACGGATCCTCCTCCTGGCCAATCAGGGAGCGGGTCCTCCCGCTTCCTGATTGGCCGAAAGGCCAACTTCATGCCATTGGCCGAGGAGGAGGCGCCGGGACTCGGGAGGATGGAGACGCGGGAAGCTGGAAGCCGGGGACTGAAGACAGAGTGCCGTGACCGTCCGTGAGGTAAGTGCACGGGGTCGCGGGGGGGCATTGCTGTGGCACTCTGCAGTTTATTGGGGGCATTGCTGTGGCACTCTGCATTTTATTGGGGGCATTGCTGTGGCACTCTGCATTTTATTGGGGGCATTGCTGTGGCACTCTGCATTTTATTGGGGGCATTGCTGTGGCACTCTGCATTTTATTGGGGGCATTGCTGTGGCACTCTGCATTTTATTGGGGGCATTGCTGTGGCACTCTGCATTTTATTGGGGGCATTGCTGTGGCACTCTGCATTTTATTGGGGGCATTGCTGTGGCACTCTGCATTTTATTGGGGGCATTGCTGTGGCACTCTGCATTTTATTGGGGGCATTGCTGTGGCACTCTGCATTTTATTGGGGGCATTGCTGTGGCACTCTGCATTTTATTGGGGGCATTGCTGTGGCACTCTGCATTTTATTGGGGGCAATGCTGTGGCACTCTGCATTTTATTGGGGGCAATGCTGTGGCACTCTGCATTTTATTGGGGGCAATGCTGTGGCACTCTGCAGTTTATTGGGGGCAATGCTGTGGCACTCTGCAGTTTATTGGGGGCAATGCTGTGGCACTCTGCAGTTTATTGGGGGCAATGCTGTGGCACTCTGCAGTTTATTGGGGGCAATGCTGTGGCACTCTGCAGTTTATTGGGGGCAATGCTGTGGCACTCTGCAGTTTATTGGGGGCATTGCTGTGGCACTCTGCAATTTATTGGGGGCATTGCTGTGGCACTCTGCAATTTATTGGGGGCAATGCTGTGGCACTCTGCAATTTATTGGGGGCAATGCTGTGGCACTCTGCAATTTATTGGGGGCATTGCTGTGGCACTCTGCATTTTATTGGGGGCATTGCTGTGGCACTCTGCATTTTATTGGGGGCATTGCTGTGGCACTCTGCATTTTATTGGGGGCAATGCTGTGGCACTCTGCAGTTTATTGGGGGCAATGCTGTGGCACTCTGCAGTTTATTGGGGGCAATGCTGTGGCACTCTGCAGTTTATTGGGGGCAATGCTGTGGCACTCTGCAGTTTATTGGGGGCAATGCTGTGGCACTCTGCAGTTTATTGGGGGCAATGCTGTGGCACTCTGCAGTTTATTGGGGGCAATGCTGTGGCACTCTGCAGTTTATTGGGGGCAATGCTGTGGCACTCTGCAGTTTATTGGGGGCAATGCTGTGGCACTCTGCAGTTTATTGGGGGCAATGCTGTGGCACTCTGCAGTTTATTGGGGGCATTGCTGTGGCACTCTGCAGTTTATTGGGGGCAATGCTGTGGCACTCTGCAATGTATTGGGGGCATTGCTGTGGCACTCTGCAATGTATTGGGGGCATTGCTGTGGCACTCTGCAATGTATTGGGGGCATTGCTGTGGCACTCTGCAATGTATTGGGGGCATTGCTGTGGCACTCTGCAGTTTATTGGGGGCATTGCTGTGGCACTCTGCAATGTATTGGGGGCATTGCTGTGGCACTCTGCAATGTATTGGGGGCATTGCTGTGACACTCTGCAATGTATTGGGGGCATTGCTGTGACACTCTGCAATGTATTGGGGGCATTGCTGTGACACTCTGCAATTTATTGGGGGCATTGCTGTGGCACTCTGCAGTTTATTGGGGGCATTGCTGTGGCACTCTGCAGTTTATTGGGGGCATTGCTGTGGCACTCTGCAGTTGATTGGGGCAAGCTGGTCACTCTGCATTGACGTCCCCCCCCCCCCCCCCCCATTGCTCAATCTAAAGGTTTGCGCTCAGAAATTTTTTTATTTGCTCAGCTCAGTAAAAAATTAGAGGGAACATTGGCTGGCAGTAGTGACAAGGATGCTAGCATGGCATGGCTCTTATTTAGATGTGTCTATACAGTTCAGCTTGACCTAAAATCTGTAAGAGGGGTTGGTTTAAAGGCTAATTCCACCCTTAGCAACATATTACACTTGTATCAAGGTGTAACATGTGGCATGTTGGCAAGCATATCCCACCCCCCATCCATGACAGCATTCGGGGGGGGGGGGTTCATCTCCCCTGCAGCCCGTCACTTAACATGAACGTGAGTGGGATGGGGGGGGGGGGGGGGGAATTCTTAGAATCATGTTACATGTCTGTGAATGAAGTACAAGTACCTTCTCCCATTGCAGCAGGCGGACTTTTAGTCCATTGACTCCTCCTCCAGCTCTCCAAACTAAAAGCCTTTAGACAGTTGTGGGCGGAGAGCTGTAAGAAGAGTTTAAAGGAACCTGACATTTTACCCACTATCAACTGATCACAGGTGGAACACTTTGCGGGCGGAAAAAATAAATAATAAATGCACATCCAGACTGTCAATGAAGAGTCACATGTGCATAATTAATGAATGACAGCACGCTGCAGAAATACTTGTGGTCATCCATTTATTATGCACACAGGTTTGCACTGAATTTTTATTTAGCAAGGCATCTAAGAAACAGTTTATTGAAGGAGGGCTTTGTACAGCAAGTCTATAGCAAAATAGGGATCGACTGATTATCGGTGGGGCCGATACTCACTTTTTTTGAAGTATCGGTCACAAACTTGCCGATATTGATTTAAGTGGTTGTACCGGAGTAATGCCTACAGCTACAGGGATTACCCGGGTACCATTTTTTAGAGCCAACAGTCGACTTTCTTGTAATAACAATCAATGTGGCTAATCAGCCGCTCTGCTGTTATTACAAGCAGCAGGAGGGGAGGTCCCCCCTGCCTTCCCCCGCTCCGCCCGGGTCTCCCGTCCCACTGGGAGGCCGGAGCGAACAGCTGGCCGAAGACCTGAACAAGCTGGAATCAGCTCTGTTGGGGTCTCTGATTTAGTAATCTGGAAGTGATAAAAGTTTAGCGAAGTGGTCTCTGCTAAACCCGGAAGTAGGAAATAGAGGCATTCGGAGCAGTGGCTGGGACGCACGCCGACCGCCGCAAGTAAACAGGGAAAAGGAGATACAGGAGGGTACTGCAGATCCTCGGACGTTGTCTTCCTAATACCCGCACGATACTAACAGCCCAATTGCCCAGTGCCAGGAGGGCACAACTAAATGTAAGAAGCCAATTGTTATTTTATTGTGTAATTTTTTTACAATAAACAGTATTACACTATCTGTGGCTATCTTATATATCTTTATATATGCAGACTGTACTGCCTATATACGAGTAACGCACAAAAAGGGAAAAGGAGCAGGATATTCTGGAAAAGGAGTAGAGGTCTGATCCACCCATTTAAAGGGATCACAGGCATTGGGGGTCCTTGTGACCTGCTTTAATCTGGTAAGAGGCAACGTGTGACACACCCCTTCACCTGGAGCACTATAGATCCAAGCAATCAAGTTTACACAAGCACCTTTTTTTTGCATGAATTGCTCTGGACTATTAAATATTATAGACACTGTAATCACTTTTTTTTGGAGCACTGTAAAAGTGAGCACGATTAATTTAATGTGGATATAGTTTAATGATATATTATATGTGACATAATTTATTATGTTTTGTGGATGCACTAGGAAGCACTTTTGATTTGCAATAATAACTTTTTGCACAAGTAAAGGATAGCACTTGCACTTTAACTTATTATGTGGATGCACTAGCAAGCACTTTGATTTGCAATAATTTTTTTAGCACAAGTACAGCATAGCACGTGCACTTTTACTATATATATTGATTATATATGCAATATCTATTTTTTATTGGATGTGTATGAAAATAATTTTATATCTTAAGTATTTGTATATAGCACTATAAAAAGATCACCAGCGCCTTTTTACCAACTATACATACCAATCTGGAAGTGATGTCATGACATCACTTCCGGTTACTGGAGCCTTAAAAGGAGTCAGATGAAACAAACAAAACACACACACCAGGCTTTTTAAATGCTTTTAAGTCTTAAGACCCCAGATCCCTCCATAAAGAGTACCCGTCACTGCCTCTTACTATCACAAGGGAGGTTTATATTCCTTGTGACAGCAATAAAAGTGGTCAAAAAACTAAAGTGTCCAATCACCTGAAGGTAGCAGCAATAACCCACAGTTTACATCTTCCTGTGCGGTTTAACATACTGAACTAGGCAAACCTCCGCTCAACATTCCCAGAAGTATAGGTGGTCAGGCAGGAAGTCTTTGCATTCTTCCTGCCAATACATGGTTGAAGGCTTGTGCATGTGACACAAGATAGTGCACTCCTTCATACCCTGAATTTTAGAATAAATTACATGCCACTCATTTACAATTTTTGAATTTAAACAATCAGCTACTCTGACCCTGAAAGCAGGCAAATATTTGCTGTACTTACTGTAGGACAGCCTGTGCCACGAACATGTCCACCTCACTACGGTAGCCACGGGTGGAGGAGTATTCTACTAACATATTGGCGCACCCCTCTCCATCTGAGGAGTGCAGGAAGTGATACCGGGACTCATAATAGTTTTGCTCTAAAAAAATAAAATAAATAAATAAATAAAAAAGGTCGTTAATGAAAAATAGCAAGGTCACCAAACTACTGTGTGGTCTGGTAGATGGTATAAATCTAAGGACTAGATCAAAAGAAACATTTTTGACAGGTTAAACAGTACATGTATTTTAACAGTGAATTTAGCAGTTTGCCTGTAGTTCAGCCTTATTCAAGGCAACGTCATAGATACACTAAAACCCATTTACATTAAAAACCCATTTACATTAAAAAAATACGACTGTAGTATCAAAGTAACCACATTTTAGCTTTCAATCTCCAGAAGACCAAGTTAAATCAAGGGTCACCAAGAAAGATTATCCCCTAAACAAATTCATGTGTCACAGAAATAAGATAAGCAGCGCCACTGCTAAATTAAAAGAGAAAAAAAAAAAAAAAAAAAAAAAAAGGGACAGCGGCAGGTTTCGCCTCTGATGCGTTTTACCCCAAGGAGGGCTTTGTCACAGAGGATCCTATAAAAACTTATCAGAGGCAGAATCTAACAAATATGTCCCTTTTTTATATTAAGTTTGGTAAAAAAAAAAAATGGTCTATAAAAAACACATCTACCTATGAAGATCAATCAAATGTGATCCTGAAACAAGCATTGTACCATTTCAGGGGCCAGCATATCGTACCTTTCCATAACGTAATAGCTAGTAATTGGTGGAGCTTTGGGTGACCTAGTTTTCCTGACCCTCCAGACGACCACTTGAGAGCCCGGGATACAAACGCCACTCGCTCTGGAGAGTTTTGATCCATCAAACTAAACATTTTGGCCAAGTTTTCTAAAGAAATTTCACAAGATTTTAATACAACATATACAATAATTATAACAAAACAACATCTTAAACAAACAGGTGGTGGTTAGTTCCTTTAAGGAAATGATTGTTTGCATAAATTCTCATACATCTGTACTGTACAGTCAGGCAAAGTCAGAAGAGGCCAGTCCTGCCTTTATACCCTAAATGGCTTATGTATTCAGAAAGTATATATATATATATATATATATATATATATATATATATATATATATATATATATAAAAATATAAATTTAAAGATAGGATACCTCTGCTGTGTAACCAGTTCCTTTTGCATCTGATGTGGCACTTTTTCCACCAGACATTGATCAAAAAATTGGAGATGCAATCTCAATAATTGCAAGTTTCTTTTAGTATCTTCAGGCAATCTCAATAATTGTAAATTTTACTTTATATCTTCATGTATTAACAAGCATGAAGTAAAGAAAGAAATTACAATTATTGAGATGGCATCTCCAATTTTTTGATAAATTGATAGATGGATTGATCCCTACAACAGACTTCAAATAGTGGGTAGTGGCAACCCTAAAACAAAGGCTAAGTTCACTTTTAGGAGCATGTGACCCCCATATTTATTTTAACATGCTCCTATACACATCTCCCACCACCAAGACTCCCCCGCTCTGAGAGCGCAGGTAGGCAATCTTCTCCCCAAACCTGCTGCCACGGTTTCCTGTGAATGAACTACAAGTACTGTCCTCCACAGCGGCAGACAGCTTGTAAGTTCTCAGGGAACTACGAGGGCGTTAGTGAGTGCTCTCATAGATCGATTCCTCCTGTAGTTCAGTTAACTGTCTGCCCATATGGGAGGTACAAGCAGACAGCTGGCTGAGAGTCTGCAGGATCCTTGCATTGCACCCGCAATCCGCTGATCGTGGGTACAATGCTTTACAGGCTGCAGTGCAATAAAAATAAGTAAATGCACATTTATTATTATTTTATTTTTGAAATGTGAACTTCTCTTTTAACCACTTCGCTTCTCACACCTGTTTAACCCATGGACCAGAGCAATTTTTACATTTCTTCTATGGACCTGTTTGTTCGCCAATAACTGTAATTCCTAAAGATACCAAGGTAAATCAGTATTTTCTGCTAGAAAAGATCTTAGAATTGCTAACATTTAGAATTGCCAAACATATATATTTTTTAAGCCCGCGTTCACATTGGTCCGATCTGACATGAGATTTGACGCGATTTCAAAATGGCCTCAGTGTGAACCTGGGCTTAAGCAGATGTCCCAGAGAATAAATTGGTGAGTGTTGCAACGCCACACAGTATTTGCTCAGAACCTGTCAAAACCAGATATCCACTCTCCCACCCAAAAGTGCTAAATGTGGCAGAGGAAGGGAGATGAAAACAAGCTGAACTTCACCTTTTGGGTAAAGTTGCCCCATTAATATGTTCCTTGCATTAAGGTAAAAAAAAAAAATGTTCCAGCATCAGGATTCCCCCCCCCCCCCCACACTTACCTGAGCCCTCATTCAATCAACTGCTGTGCCCATCTGCAGCTCTGCTCTCCACCCACTTGCTGGTCTCACTGGCATTTGCAGTCAATCAAAGCCAGTGATAAAACAGTGGGGGGGCAGGGCCAAGTCCCGCCGTTTGTGTCAATTAAGAGAGCTCGCACGAGAAAGGAAGGAGCCAGGAACCGTCGGCTGGAGATGGGTCACATGTGTGCAGAATGAACAGATCCACAAAAGTAGGACCAAAAAAAGCTTGGGCCAGAATTCTACTTTAAACAGACATCATCTGCAGATCTTAAGATCATCCCTTTGATCTGCAGATGAATGAACAGAAAGATAAAAAAAATAATTACTTTGTATCCTTGCATAATGAGTCTTAATCAGCGTTTATAAACACTGACACAAACTGCTTTTGACAGCTAGAGCTTCTGAGTTTGTGTGGCACGCCCAAAGTCCACAACTGGTTAAAGCTGCTCTTAAGTCATTTTTTTAATCTTTCTATCTATTAAATCCTCTGGCCTTGTTGTTTTAACCTTGAATAGTAAAACTTTTTTTCTGCCAGTAAATACCTTATACAGCCCACTTCCTCTTTCTTGTTGGGTAATTAGCCTAGGGCTTATGACATCATGCACAGCTCTCCCATGAGTTTGCCGGTGTAACGTTTAAAAAAACATACCTCGTGAAAATTCCATACCTCGTCACTTCCGGTGCACATACGTCATGGAACAGCTGAGCAGGTTACCATTGCGCATGCTCAGAGGTCCGGAGGGTAGGGAATTTTTACAGGGGACTGTGTGTAACGTTACACCGCATCAGCTGTTGCCGCGGTTACATTAAAACATCTCGGCTGCAACACGAAATCATGTCCGCTCCTACCCCTGTGTCTTCCCTGATCTCGGCTACTAAATGTAAAAGCGGCGGGTCTATGAAAATATAAATGACGGAGATCTCGGCTCCGTGATTTATATTTTCATAGACTCACCGCCGCTTTAAAATTTAGTAGCAGAGATCAGGAAAGTCACAGGGGTAGGAGCGGAGATGATTTCATGTTGCAGCGGAGATGTTTTAATGTTACTGCGGCAACAGCTGATGCAGTGTAATGTTACAACACACTCACCCGTGAAAATTCGCTACCCTCCGGAGCTCTGAGCGTGCGCAATGGTAACCTGCTCAGCTGTTCCATGACGTAGGTGCACCGGAAGTGACAAAGGTTGGGAATTTCCACGGGTAGGGTTTTTTCACGTAACACCGGCAAAGGAGGGAGGGATTCGTCACAGAAAAGCCAAGGAGAGCTGGATGAGGGTGGAGATAACAGGAGGCTGCAGAGATCTATTCATCCAGAGAGGAGAAATATGCAGGCAAGCAGTGGTTTTAAATATATATATATATGTGTGTGTGTGTTTATGTCTCTCTCTTAGGGATAGCTCGGGCGTGTTCCAGTTTGTACGTGCCCGATCCCACCAGGAAGCCGACCCTGCACTCCGCTAATTACAGGCAGTGAGACACTACACCGATCTGTGCAGCTGTGGATCAGGAAATGTCTCACTGCCTGTGATTAGCGGAGTGCAGTGTCGGCTTCCTGGTGAGATCGGGCACGTACAAACTTGAACATGCCCGAGCTATCTCTGCTCTGTGTGTCTGTGCAAATCCAGGAAGTGAACATGCAGCAGCTTCAGCTGCCCACAGTTAAAATGGTTGCAGACTTAGTGGAGGGAGATTTCTGCAGCATATCTGGCAAGTACAGAATCACAGTATATATAGAATGATATGCAAATTATTTGGAGGGAATCTTCAGAATGGCAAAGATGTTATTACAAATCATGTGAGCAGACTGCAGGTTTAAGTGTAAAAATAAGAAAGCCTTTCATAGCTCCTGACCAAGGCCAAGAAATAAAAAGCTCCAAGATCCTGCAGCAAAGGCAAAAGAAAGCAGTTTTTCTGTAGGTCACATTAACCAAAGTAAATGAGGAGAGATCAAATGTGAGACGTATTTTAAATTGGGATGCA
This sequence comes from Pelophylax lessonae, assembly GCF_965119305.1. Lineage (NCBI taxonomy): Eukaryota > Metazoa > Chordata > Amphibia > Anura > Ranidae > Pelophylax > Pelophylax lessonae. Next base: position 96,855,707 of record NC_138773.1, read on the forward strand.
CTCTGCTAGTGCAACTGCACCCATTTTCCCCAAAGCATTGTGAATGTAGTAAAGCTTCACTTTGTAAAAAATAACCAATGAGGCGCAAGGGAAAAAAAAAAAAACAAACAGCATTTTTGCTTACACATGATTGGATGATGGAACCGCATTCACCAAGCTCTGGGGAAAAGGAGTGCAACTGCACAAAAAGTGCATAGCTTACTTTTCTTTTAGTAAATGAATTCCACTGTTATGACAGGCATTATCTTTTTGCAGTACAAAATGCTGTAAAAGGAGAGCAATATCTACTTTCCTAGCCCCTGCCCCTTTTTAACAGCAGCATTTCTAAACTCTTCTGCTCAAGTACTCTTAGTACAACATGTTGAGGATTTTCATCTTGTAGCAAGCTTTTACAAAGCAAGCCTTTAAAGGAACAATTCAGCTCCAGTTTTAAGGAATGTTTTTTAACATTTCTCAAAGAGATGCTAACTGTCAATTTAAAACAAGCTCCTAGCAGGCTTCACTAAGCTTCACCAATATTTCAGGCTTGGTAAAAGTTTGCTGGCAAGTTTTTTAAAGCAACTGTCAGCAGACTCATTAACTTACCACCAAAGAACAACCTAAAAAAAGTTCTACTCTTGACGAATGCAGCGATGCCACATATGTGTATATTTGTATCTGTAGTACAGCTCAGAAACAACCGTGCACATTTTACTTATTTTATTCAACGTAACACATACTGACACCAATTCATTTTTTTTTTTTTTTTTTTTTAAATCCTAACCAAAATATACTGACCTTGACTTTTGACCGCAACACTGACCTAGACCAAACCTTAACCAATTAGCAACCTATTGTAGCTTTACTGCTACAGGGTGGCCTCTCTGCGTAGAATAACATTCAGGTATGTGATTCTGCACTTTCAGGTAGGGGGCGTGCGCCCTCCTGGCTGTGCTTCAAGGCACAAGCCGATCACTGGGTAATGCCGATTGACTCTGAAACCTACAGAACACAGATTTGTCAGTGTATGTGTTCAGTGACAGGGGATCTAGTCAGTTTTTCATTCCTGCTAAGCAGGGAACAATAGATTCACACTAAAAGCAGCACAGTGTACACACACACTTGTTAGGCACATATTTATCCTCTTGATCGCCCTAGATGTTAACCCCTTCCTGCCCAGTATCATTAGTACAGTATAAACAGGCAAAAAATTTTTGGGGGAGCATACCCATGTATTTCTAAAGCTGCTGCAGCTATGAACCACATCTTTCCCAGCAAGGAGTATTATCTCCAAGGGTTAGAAAGGCTGGATTCATCTCTTTTTCATGGATAGTGTAGGACCCACTGATAATGGGGTACTTTGATGTAGTAGTGGGCTTGAGCACGATATGGCCATATGGTGGGACCAAATCCCCATTTTTATTTATGGATTGTCTTCAGATTTGGTAGTAATTTCTTTTGCATTTGCGTGCTATTCTTTTTTAAATATATCATTAGTACAGTGACAGTGCATAATATTAGCACTAATCACTAACAATGGCACTGGTGATGTCAGTGGCAGTTAGTCCTCTGCAGAGTCAGTTACTGTCAGATCGACAGCCCCAGTCCTGTTAAAAGTCGCTAATCGCCACCATTACTAGTATATAAAAAAAAAATAATTATGTATGTATGTATGTATGTATGTATGTATGTATGTATGTATGTATGTATGTATGTATGTATATAGTTTGGGTACAGCGTTGCATGAGAGCGCAATTGTCAGTTAGAACAGCGCAGGGCAGCATAGCAAAACATGGCCTGATCATGTATCACTATCTTTCTCCCCATTCAGAGGAGAAAGTATACACATGGTCAGGCTTTGAAGTGCATGATCACTGTGATAGCCAAACAGAGGCTTTCACAGTGATCAGGCAATTGGGTTCCAGATTATTAGTACAGGACCCAGGGATCTCGGGCGACAGCCTGATCCCCATGCTGGGAGTGCGCTGTGTAGTACACTCCCAGCACAAAGACATGTATGCATATATGCAGCCTCAAAGACGACAACCCACTTCAATGAGGTGGCATATATGCGTAGGCTTGGTGGCAATGGGTTAAATCCAAAACTCCAGCTATGAACTTAATTGCATACTTACACTGGTCAAGAATAGACACTGGTGGTCAGTGGCCTTTTATTCCCCCCTCCCCACCCACGATCGCAGCAGCTTTCTTCTATTGTGAGATGAAGGGATGGGTTCTCCACTGTAAACCGTAATACATTACTTTACACTGGTGATCACAAATTGATCATTACAGCAATCACATGGCACAGAGCCACTCCAATTGGATGCTATCTGCTGTGAGATGAAGGCAGATCAGCAGTTGGGCGTGCTCAAAGTAAAAGGACATACAGGTACATAGATCTACCCCCTAGTAAGGCAGTAGGGAGGATAAAGTTGAACTCCAGACAAATATAAAAAAAAAAAAAAAAGAAAGATAAATACAATGATGTATCCTTTAAAAAAAAATGTATTTTAATTGCAACTAGTGTATGTAAAGAAGCACTCGGACTGGGAGAGGGAGAAGAAGCAGTAAGGTGACAGGTGTGCTGTGCTGACAGAAGGAGAGGGCAGAGAGATGACCTCATTGTTCAGCTGCTGGTCCTTTTCTGTCTAGTCACAGGCTAAGGGCAGGAAACTTACCTAGTAGGGTTGCTTATCTGAGGTCAAATAAACTCATGTCAGCGACCTGGTTGGGCTGTCTGGCAGGGCGGTCTAAATCTGAGGACTGCATGGGCAAAAAAAAAAAAAATCCTTTGGCAGGTAAAACACCTCTCATATGTATTTCAGTGATGTATTTAGTAGTGTGCTCGGAGATTAGCTTTAATGGAAGGAAGCAGAAGTTTTATATCAGTCCAAACTCACCTAATAAGTCTTCTGTCACTTTAGCTTCAGATTTTTCTAGTGACTCCAGAACAAGCATGGACAGATCAGCAGCACTGTTTTGCTGCAAGGCAAATGAAAGAACTTAAAATGAAGATTTTCAAATGTTCATGAAAAAGTAAACAAAACACGACTTTAGTGCTTACAGGGAGAAATGCTGATTAAACATGTTACTGCCAAATAAGGCAACAGAGTTACACTTTACTAGCTGCAGCCAATGTGACATTGATAGATCATGGATATGTTCTTACTTGACCATGGCTGAAAAACAGCACAGCTCCAGAATACATTAATTCTCGGGCTTCCGTGTGTTTGTTCTGTGACATATACCTGGAAAACAAACAAGAGTAACTTTAGCCGAGAAGTCACATTTGTAAAAAGATAGCTCGGGTAGAGCTGCCAGCTCAGGCAAAGCAAATTACATTATAACCAAGATCAGATTTTACCCACATCTGGGTGATCCTAAAAAGGCAAACATATGAACATAGCAGGGGAGGGGTTAGAACCTCTGTAAGGTATTTATTGGTGTTTGTTTCCACTGGTGAGACATTCTACCACTTCCTGTCCTAGTGAAAGGTTAGCAGAAGTACAAGAAATTGACAAATATCTCCAACAGGGACTGGGAAGGTAAGAAAACATAATCCCTGAAAATCATCATTGAAGATTGGAGATGCATCTCCACACAACAAATGTCGGTAACGGATGTTAGACTGGTACATGCATCTGGTGTACGCACTGAGCGGAGTGCCCACATGGACACTCTGACCTTAGCACAGTGGCACTCCCTCCCTGCCACTGAAGCTGCTGGGGAACTAGTGTCTTAGCGTTCCCATCAGGCTCCACCTACAGCGACATCATTGGTTGTTAGAGGCGGTCGGCTGTGATGCAGACAGCGCCCTTAGCCAGTGATGAATATGCTACTCTGCTACACTTCATACAGGGAGGGGCACACCGCCTGTCTCTGCACACCAATTTAGAGCAGGTCTACAAACTGAAGGTAGTGGTTTTTGAATTTAAAGCAAAAATAGCAACACTTTCTAAAAGTGGCACTAAACCCACCAATGCAACAGTTTACAAAAACAGGCATGCCGGGAATGTAATGGTCAAATTTGTTTGTGCTCTGAACCAAACTGTCAAACCATCAAAATGGCTGGTGGCATAATTGATTATGTGCACCATCATGGCAGTTGCAGATCAAACAGAAGCTAAGATGGCAGCTTCCATGGCTGCAAAGGAGGGTTTAGTTCCACCATCTGCCACAGGTGTCAGTAAATTTGCAAAAAACAGGTGGTAGATACAAATACACAAAAAAAAAAAAAAAAAAAAAAAAAAAACTGTCCCCCATTTCTATACTGAATTCCCTTGGTTCACACTGCTGTGACTTGTCATGCAACTTGAGAGTTCAAGTCACATGACAAGTTGCACCCTATTAACTGCAATGGAACCATTCTAATCTGTGCAACTCAAGTTGAAGCAACTTAGAGAAAGGTTACCGCACTACTTCATCACAACTTCCATTGACTTCTGTTAATGGAGTCGCAAACAAGCCGCAATGAAGTAGTATGAAAGTCGCCTTAAGGGTCCATTTACACTAGCGCGACTTGTCACGCGACTTAGGTCACCTGACAAGTCGCGGTGGGTAACTCGCCTGCCATTGATTAGCACAGGACCCATTCTAATAGGAGCGACACAAGTCGCTCTGACTTAGAAAAAGGGTCCTGTACTACTTTGGGGCGACTTGCATTGACTTCAATTATATGAAGTCCGTGCAAAAAAAAAGTTTGTCTGGAGTTGGGAGTGGAGAGGAATGGAAAATCAAAGGACTGTTTTTAACGAGTAGTGGCTCTAATCATCAACTGTGCAGAAAATCCTAGAGCCCTCTGCAATGGTGCAACACTTTCAATATATAATTAGATAATTCATCAAATTGCTTTCTTTTTATATGGGCTGAATGGGCGATCTCCCTACTGATACTTTATTTACAGACTCCCTCTTCCCAAGTCATTTAATAGCAGTTAATCCTCTTTCCTTGATAGAGCAGAGCAGCTTACACTCTGTTCAGTCACAAACAAACACACCACAACAACAACATTGTGCCCGTGCACAGCCCCACGGCTACATTGTAGCTCCAGAAGCCAGCAATGACATGGAAGTCAACAAAAGAAAACAGACCCTGCAGGAAGTATCAGTCATCCAGCGGGCTTGGAGAACCATTCCTCACGACAGCAGCGTTGATGGCAGAAAATGAATGTAGGTACTATTCTAGAATATACTATAAAAGGTGTGCTGTCTAAGTAACCTCCCAATAGTGACAGGGTTGCTTCTGAGAAAATGGTATTGAGCATGTGCAGGACTGCACTGATCGCATAGAAAATGATGCAGATCTGCGGTATTGTACTTTATCGTAGTTATCTATTCATTTTGGCTCCGTAGACCTTTCTTTTTTTTTTGTGATTTATATAAAAAGAAGATTCCCAACCTCACAAAAAAAATAAATACATTTTGGAAAAAGGTAAAGAATAGTTACCTTAGACCCCAGCTTCTTTGCCTAGATGAGGGTGAAGTCTCTTGCGATAATGCCTCCCAGCTCAGTGCAGAATTGCATTCCTCCACTTTCCAGGATTTCACTGTGAGAGACATCACCCTGGCCTGGATGTAGTTGAAAGCTTGGGTTCCAGGCAAGGAATTTTAGATTTTTACAGGATATGCAAGGGTGGCGGAGGGAAGCTACTGAATTGCAAATCCTTGATTTTTGATGCAAAGTTCATTTTAAAGTGGTAGTAAACTCTGCTTTTTATCTTGTACCTACAGGTAACCATATAATAATAAGTATGTGTGCACCGTTTAGGAGATGTTTACATTTGCAACAGCTGGTGACATCACCGGGGCATATGCACTACACTTAATGGATGGCATGCCGACCATTGAGATAGCTGTGCCACGGTCGTGACGTCATCCAAATCATGGCAAGAGCCCGCAAACTCGGAAAAAAGACTGGGTAAAGAGGGAAGCCCTGTTAGCAGCGATAGCATGCTGCTGGAGGGATCCTTTTTTTTTTTTTTTTTTTTTTTTTTTTTTAAGGCAATTCTTCCATAACGTGCTACTATGCGGTGCATAGTAGAATGTTATGACAGGAGTCTACGGGGGACCAGTTTTTTTTTTTTTTTTTTTAAAAAGGTCATACCTTTCATAAATCTAAGATACACTACATTATTATCAAAATATTACCATAAAAAGCCTCTCCTACCATGAATAAAAAATATCTTACACTCCCTCAGCCTCGCCTAAAGTAATATGCTCACTGGGTAATGGAGCATTATGGATGTTTCATGTTATTAGAGATTACAGAGAGGCAGACCATAGAACTGCATTAATAATGCACAGATACATCTCTCCAGGTGTGCAAATATAATGACAAACTATACATGGAAAGAAAGCTTTTAAACATTAACATGTATTGATAATATTATTATTGACAAAAAGCTAATCTCTTTCACATGTACATATCAAAAGAAACCTGCATAAAAATATATAGTTCCTCTATTATTGTAGTTTATGACATGGACAATAATTCCAGGACCATCATGAAGGTGGAGTAAAGGGAAGAGGAGTTGGCGTTTGGGAATCAGTTAGGTGAACCTGTTGCTTTAGAGAAAATAATCAAATACTGTATATAATAAATCAACTTGTATATATTGACAAGAGATCCCAGATCACTTGTCTTATCTTCAGGGAGAGTTCGTTACTTTTATGACTCAATATTATTTACTTACACATGTAAAAACAAGCTACACATACAGGAAGTCACAATCCAAACATAACAGTACAGTACTAGTGTCAGCTGTCATCCTATTCCATAGACCTGGGTAATGCCACTACTACAGCTGGGAAGACATTGGCTCATCCTATTCCATAGACCTAGGTAATCCCACTACTACAGCTGGGAAGACATTGGCTCATCCTATTCCATAGACCTAGGTAATCCCACTACTACAGCTGGGAAGACATTGGCTCATCCTATTCCATAGACCTGGGTAATGCCACTACTACAGCTGGGAAGACATTGGCTCATCCTATTCCATAGACCTAGGTAATCCCACTACTACAGTTTGGAAGACATTGGCTCTCCTATTCCATAGACCTAGGAAGACATTGGCTCATCCTATTCCATAGACCTGGGTAATGCCACTACTACAGCTGGGAAAACATTGGCTCTCCTATTCCATAGACCTAGGTAATGCCACTACTACAGCTGGGAAGACAGTGAAGACGTTGGCTCACCATGGCAGTCAAGCATCCGGCATTTTCTGAAGGAACGGTATACATTGGCAGCCACATTACATGAACCCATTCACTGTCACTAGCTGTAGCAGACAGTAGTAGTAGGATTTGTGAATTTTCCCCTGGAAAGTCTGGTCCCCATTTCTGAACAATCAACAATAAAATATCTGCTTGTGGCGGCGTTCTATTCAGTTCCAAATGCAAACATTACCTATTGGTTTCCCATATATTATATTTAAAGTGGTTCACCAGCCTTTCTAAAAAATAATTAAAAGTAAGCAGCTACAAACACTGCAGCTGATAACTTATTAAAAGAACACTTGTTCAGGAATCCAGTGCCGTCCTCACCCGGGCCTGTCTTTTCCTGGTCTTTGGGCTCCTGGTGGTGGCATGTTTAGTGTAGGAAACCGGCTGTGACTCCTCGCAGCTTCACAGCCGGTTTCCCACTGCAAATGTGCGAGCCACATTGCACTCTGACTGGTCCCACAACATGTCCCAGAAGGCTGCGGGCAGGGAGGGGACCAGACTTCAGGTGTAATCGCTTAAGCAGGCTGGTCAGACTTGGGTACAATGCAGAACCAGTAGAGACCATCTCCCTTATACTTACCTGGGCCCAATCTCAATCCAGCATTGAGCGTGAGAGCAGCAGCCGAAACCATTGGCTCCCGTTACTTTCAATCGCAGCAAGTGAGAGAACATGAGAAGTCTGAGCTGCGCCAATGGACACACAGAGTGGGACCTGGGCGCAAGCACGCACAAGGTTGGAAATATGCAGCAAAAGATCACTAGAGAACAGGGTAATGTTACATAAGACTGCTAGAGATCATTGCCATTACAGCAGCTTTACAAATGAATGCTCCTACTACTACCTGCTGGGAAGACTACACAATACATACCAGAATACATATCAAAGGCCTGCATGTGGTCATTGGGCCACAGGCTGAGCAACAGTGGACTAGACAGTGCCCCGCAATCATTCTCTTTCCGCAATCATTAAATGGCTCCTTCAAAAGGAACATTGCAAGTGAATAAAAAAAAGGTTCAAGGAAAAGAAAAAGGCTGCAAGTAAACATTTAAAGCCCATCTTCAAGCAAAATCTATTATTTCTCCACCCAGCCACCCTGCCATCTATTCAATATTCTTAGCCTGGTATAGTCAGTTAGGCCTCTTTCACACACGCGTTCCGTTTTTTTTTTTTTAATGGAAAAAAAATAGAGCTGGATCGGTTTCAAAAAACAGATGCGAATGTAAATGGATGATCATCCGGTGACATTTGTTTTTCCATAGAGATGCATTGATCCGCGTTTTTCATTTGTTAACCTATGGATAAAAAACGAACAAACGTACACGTCCCTCGCTGATGCGATTTCTGTCTGCAGGGATTGCTGGTTCAGTGCCACGCGTTAACCCTCGATGTCCGGCTTCCTTCACTCCTCCAGGTCTGGACATCAGCAGTATTCTGGATCCTGAGAGAACACCTCAGCGGCCCCCCAATGGGGATTATTCACGTCACTCAGGCAGCGATGACAACATTCAGAAGAGAGGAGAGGGACCCAGCAGTGGATGACCATGTGACTGCGACTTCAGGTAAGTGAGAATGGAGGTTTAGAAAGTTTTTTCTTTTTCAAGCCAGCAATCTGATAGGGGAGAGGGAGCGGGGTTATTTTATTTCAGAATTGGGCTTATAAAGTGAACTCGGGGATAGGCAAATATTTTCTAAATACAAGTCCTATGTATTCTTCCTTAAATCTTGGTGTGCTCCGTTCATTTCTTTCAGATCTGTGCCGTAATCCAGTGTGAGACTCTGCCTCTGTGCGGGACTTCCTGTAATAAAGACCAGTCACTGCTGCTCTCTCTCCTTGTGCAGTGTGACTGGTCTTGTACCCGCCCCCTGCCGTTTTCAAGAAGCAGCAAGCCCACTCACTGCTCTGCTCCTTGCACAGGCTACATGTAGCACTGTAATGTCGCTAATAATTTTACCAGGTAATAACTAGGTTCACAAAGGTATTTGGAAGACACAGTGTATTCGTGTCTTGTAAACTAAAACTGTATTTTATTTTGGATAGCATAAGGGAGGGTTATAATCCCTATCAGATAGGAAAATAAAAAGTGGGATGTGTCCCATTGGGAGGATTTACATTAATTTCCTGCCCCATAGACTTAGAGCTAAACTAGAGAAACTTAACATAAATAAATCCCCGGGACCGGATGGCTTGCACCCAAGGGTTCTTAATGAGCTCAGCCAGGTGATTGCCAGACCATTATTCTTGATCTTTAAGGATAGTGTACAGACGGGTATGGTGCCAGCTGATTGGAAAAAAGCCAACGTGGTACCAATATTTAAAAAGGGGCCGAGATATATCCCGGGTAGCTATAGGCCGGTCAGCCTAACATCAGTAGTCTGCAAAATTTTGGAGGGGATGATAAGGGACCACATACAAGACTTTAGTAATGAAAACGGTATTATAAGTAGTAATCAGCATGGATTCATGAAAAATCGTTCATGCCAAACCAATCTATTAACCTTCTACGATGAAGTGAGCTGTCATCTAGATAAAGGTAAGCCTGTGGATGTGGTGTATCTGGACTTTGCAAAGGCCTTTGACACCGTTCCCCACAAACGCTTACTGTACAAACTAAGGAAGGTAGGTATGGACCATAAGGTGAGTACCTGGATAGAGAACTGGCTCCAGGGGAGAGTACAGAGGGTGGTGATTAATGGGGAGTACTCGGATTGGGTGGGTGTGGAAAGTGGGGTCCCCCAGGGTTCTGTCCTGGGACCAATCCTGTTTAATTTATTCATAAATGATCTAGAGGAGGGGATATCTAGTACAATCTCAGTATTTGCAGATGATACTAAATTAGGCATGCCAATATCTTCTATGCAGGATGTGGAAATCTTGCAAGCAGACCTGAACAAAATAACGGGGTGGGCAACTACATGGCAGATGAGATTTAATGTAGAAAAATGTAAAGTAATGCACTTGGGGGCCAGAAACCAGAAAGCAAGCTACTCACTAGGGGGGGAACCTCTGGGTGAGTCTAGGATGGAAAGGGACCTGGGGGTACTGGTAGACAACAGGCTTGGCAGTGGCATGCAATGCCAAGCCACCGCAAGCAAAGCCAACAGAATACTGGGTTGTATAAAAAAGGGGATTCACTCCAGAAATAAAGAGATTATTTTCCCACTCTACAAGACTCTCGTCCGGCCACATCTGGAGTATGCTGTCCAGTTCTGGGCACCGGTCCTCAGGAAGGATGTGCTGGAACTGGAGAAAGTCCAGAGAAGGGCAACAAAAATAATTAGGGGAATGGAGGACATCAGCTATGAGGAAAGACTACAAGCACTGAACTTATTCTCTCTGGAGAAGAGACGATTGAGGGGGGATATGATATCAATGTACAAATACTGTACTGGCGACCCGAGCATAAAGGAACAAACTATTCAGAGAGAGGAGATACAATAAGACACGTGGCCATTCACTAAAACTAGAGGAAAGGCGGTTTAACCTTAAAGTGCGTAAGGGGTTCGTCACTGTAAGAGCGGTAAGGATGTGGAATTCTCTTCCACAAGCAGTCGTATCAGCGGGGAGCATTGATAGTTTCAAAAAACTATTGGATGGACACCTTAACCACCTCCCACCCGGGCCATTGTACATATACGGCCGGGTGGGAGTCTCGTCCTTCTGAATGGACGTTCCGGAACGTCCTTCAGAAGGAGCGAGATCGCGCCGCCGCGGGCACGCGCAGCGGCGCGATCCCGATGTGCCTGTGTCCCTCGGACACAGCGCAACAAGATGCGTCAGGAGGGCCCTGTGATTGGCCCTCCTGATCACATAACGGCTGTGTCCAATCACAGCCGTCATGCAATGTAAATACAGCCGTTGTAACGGCTTCGATCTCTTCTCCTCCCTGACAGATCCTGTCAGGGAGGAGAAGAAGAGGATCGATACTGGAGCTGGGGTGATCAGTGAGTATTTCTAAGTACTCACTGATCACAGGGGGGGGGTCTGTGCTGGTAATCAGAACATTGATTACCAGTGCAGCCCTGGGGGGAGGGGATGCCACTAGAGCCACCAGGGATGCCCCCCCATGACCACCAGGGATGCCCACCATGGCCACCAGGGATGGCAAACAGCCTGCCAGTAGTGCCCTCCTATCAGTGCTGCCCACCAATGCCATATATCAGTGCTGCCCACCAGTGCCCGTTATTGCCATCCACCAGTGCTGCCCACCAGTGCCCATTATTGCCCACCAGTGCTGCCTATCAGTGCCCATCAGTGCCCCCCATCAGTGCCCATCAGTGCCCCCCATCAGTGCCCATCAGTGCCCCCCATCAGTGCCCATCAGTGCCCATCATCAGTGCCAATCAGTGCCCATCAGCGCCGCCTATCAGTGCCCATCAGCGCCGCCTATCAGTGCCCATCAGCGCTGCCTATCAGTGCCCATCAGCGCTGCCTATCAGTGCCCATCAGCGCTGCCTATCAGTGCCCATCAGCGCTGCCCATCAGTGCCCATCAGCGCTGCCCATCAGTGCCCATCAGCGCTGCCCATCAGTGCCCATCAGCGCTGCCCATCAGTGCCCATCAGCGCTGCCTATCAGTGCCCATCAGCGCTGCCTATCAGTGCCCATCAGCGCTGCCTATCAGTGCCCATCAGCGCTGCCTATCAGCACTGATATGTAGCATTGGTGGGCACTATCTATCAGTGCCACATATCAGTGTCCATCAGTGCTGCATATCATTGCTACCTATCAGTGCCCATCAGTGCTGCATATCAGTGCCATCCCATCAGTGCCACCCCATCAGTGCCACCCAATCAGTGTCTCCTCATCAGTGCCTGTCAGTGCGGCATCATCAGTGCAGGAAAAAACGTATCTATTCACAAAATTTTATAACCTAAACAAAAAAACTTTTTTTTTTTTTCAAACTTTTCTGTCTTTTTTTATTTGTGCACCAAAAAAGAAAAAACCTGACAGTGATCAAATACCACCAAAAGAAAGCTCTATTTGTGGGGAAAAAATGACACAAATTTGGTTTAGGTACAATGTTGCATGACCGCGCAATTGTCATTCAAAATGCAACAGCGCTAAAAGCTGAAAATTGGCCTGGGAAGGAAGGGGGTTTAAGTGCCCAGTATTGAGGTAGTTAAAGACCACAACATACAGGGGTATACAATGTACGGTTAAAAGCAAACACACACATCATAGGTTGAACTGGATGGACTTGTGTCTTTTTTCAGCCTCACTAACTATGTAAATAGTCAAAACAGGAAGTAAAAGGAAATCCCTGCAAAGTGAAGGAATCTCAGTCACACTTCAGCACCCCTTATTAGGCCTCATGCACACAGGGCGTTTTTACTGCCGCTTTAGCAGCGTCAAGCTTACAGCTTCAAATGCCATTCCATGTTATTGTATGTGTCCATGCACACATAGGATTTTAGGCGCTTTTAGTGGCAGAGACGTGCTGACGGCACCTAAACTCTGCTAAACGTTGGTGTCCAGGCCTGGTCAGAAACAGACCAGGCCTGTTTCTGACACTTCTTGTTTACAAGTTAAAATCAGTATTTTTTTTTTTGCTAGAAAATTACTTAGAGCCCCCAAACAATATATATTTTCTTTTAGCAGAGACCCTAAGAGAATAAAATGGAGATTGTTGCAATACTTTATGTCACACCGAATTTGCGCATCGGTCTTACAAACGCAATTTTTCTTGGGGAAAACCTTTTGGAATTAAAAAAAATAAATAAGACAATAGTAAAGTTAGCCCAATTTTTCTATAATGTGAAAGATAATGTTTCACTGAGTAAATGGATACCCAACAGGTCATGCTTCAAAATTGCGCACACTTGTGGAGTGGCAAACTTTGGTACCCAAAAATCTCCATAGACGATGCTTTAAAGATTTCTACAGGTTACCAGTTTAGAGTTAACAATATCACACGTGTGGTTTGAACACCGTTCACATATGTGGGCACGACTTGCATATGCGTTCGCTTCTGCGTGCGAGCTTGGGGGGAAGAGGTGGTTTTTTTCTTTTACTTTTTATTTTTACCCTGCCCCTTTAAAAAAAAAAAAGTTTTTTTTTTATCACTTTTATTCCTTTTACAAGGAATGTAAACATCCCTTGTAATAGAAGCATGACAGGTTCTCTTTAATGCGAGATCTGGGGTCAAAAGGTTTTCGCATCTATACTTAACCACTTCAATACAGGGCACTTTCCTCCCTTCCTGCCCAGGCCAATTTTCCCCTTTTAGCGCTGTTGCATTTTGAATGACAATTGCGCGGTCATGCAACACTGTACCTACACCACATTTATGTCATTTTCCCCCCACAAATAGAGCTTTCTTTTGGTGGTATTTGATCACCTCTGGGTTTTTTCCTTTTTGCTAAACAAATAAAAAAAGACCGAAAAGTTTGAAAAAAAAAAAAAGTTTTTTTGTTTAGGTTATACAATTTTGTAAATAAATAAGTTTTTTTCCTGCACTGATGAGACTGCACTGACAGGCACTGATGAGGAGGCACTGATAGGTAGCACAGATATGCAGCATTGGTGGGCACTGATAGGTGGCACTGATAGGTGGCACTGATAGGTGGCACTGATAGGTGGCACTGATAGGCGGCACTGATAGGCGGCACTGATAGGCAGCACTGACGGGCAATAATGGGCACTGGTGGGCGACACTGAAAGATGGCAATGATGGGCACTTGTGGGCAGCACTGATAGGGAGGGCACTGGCGGGCAGCACTGATGGGGAGGGCAACGGGGCGCTCCCTGAGCCCTGATTGCCATCCCTGGTGGCCATAGTGGGCATCCCTGGGGTCATAGGTTGGCATCCCGCCCCCCCCCCCCCCCGAGGGTCTGCACTGGTAATCAATGATCTGATTACCAGTGCCAACCCCCCCCCCCCCCGTCAGGGGAGCCGCCGATCAGCACTCCTTTACTCGTGCCTGTTAGGCACGAACTAAGGAAAGCGATCAACGGCTGTTCCTGTTTACTATGTGACCAGCCGTGATTGGACACGGCTGATCACATGGTAAAGAGCCACGTCAGTAGTCTCTTTACTGAGATCGGAGATGCAGGGTGTCAGGGTGACACCTCGCATCACCGATCGCCGCTCTGCGTGCCCCAGGGGGGCGCGCAGAGCTGTATTATCCTGCCGCCATCATATGACGTCCGTTTAGGATAATACAACCACATTCCCGCCGTCAATCTGTTATAGGGTGGGCGGGAAGTGGTTAAAAAGGAAAAAAAAAAAAAATGTAATCAAAAAAATTGCTCCGGTCCTCCAAGGTCATAAAGTCGAGTGAGGCCATCTTGCCCTTACTCGACTTCCTGCCCAGCAGCACAGGGGATCAGATCAATTTCCCTGCTACTGGCGGCTCCGATAAGCAGGGAAAATGACTTGGATGCGGTGAGGGGGGGGTGGGTATTTACCGTTAAAGTAGCGACATAAATACACGGCGGGTGGTCCAGAAAGTGGTTAAGCAGAGTTTTTTGGGGGGTTTTTTTATGCAGAGGCCGCTGGCATGCTTAACCGGTAATTAGCTGGTGGTTAAGAAGCGAGCCAGTAAGCCCCATGTCCTTAGGCTCATGCACACAGGACATTTTTACAGCTGCTGTTAGGGGCCTCTGACTTTTTTTCTGCCTCTAAACTAGAGCTGCACAATTAATCCCCTGCGATCTCAATCCCCAATTTTCACAATTCTCAGTGCAGTGGGTTTAGCGTTGTGTCTGGGTATAACACATAGCCAGACCTCCTAATGGGTCATACACACTATAAGTTTTTTGAAGACTTTTTCCTTTAGACTTACCAAAACCATATAATACGAGGTCAAACCTAAACACTTTCAATTTGTATGCAATCTGGCAGGCCCTTGCACTACATAGAAAAGGTAAATCTGAAGGAAATCTAACCACAAAAGATGGATAGTGTGTATCCAGCTTTAATCTCCGGCATGCGGGCTGCAGCTTCCTGACACCCGGGCAATATCCCAGCTGTGTGTCAGCTGTCAGAACGGAGCCGATGCTTCCTGTATAGTTCCAGCTCCGTTCTGTCACAGGAGGATTGATATCAAATGCCCTCCGCCTGTGAAAGGAGACAGAGGAGAGCTACAGGAAGCATTGGCTCTGCACCGCTACTCCCTCTCCGCAAGCAGTACCCACCAGCCAGCAGTACCCACAGCAGTACCAGTCAGCAGAACCCACCAGCCAGCAGGAGGAGGGGGGGGGGGAATCCAAGTCACAGCTTTATTTAAAATAAAAAAAGATTTTGAGAATCATGATCTTCATTCTAAGCAAAAAAAAACATGATTCTCATTTTTGCCAGAATCGTGTAGCTCTACTCGAAGCGCCTCTCCATGTTAGCCTATCTGTCCATGCACACAAACTTTCAGGGGCATTTGAAGGCATAAGCGTTTAGGAGCAGTAGAAAAAAAACAACAGCAGCCTGTGCGTCCAGGAGTAGAGGCTGTTGAGCTGTAAAAGCTGCTAAACGCTGTAACAAGCCATTATTCTCTCTTCATTCACATTTTTACAGTATAGGTAGTGTTTTTACTGTAAAAACATCCAAAAACACTAACGCTAAAAAACACGGCTAAAAGCAGGTTTTTACAGCGGCTTTTTCCTGGCAGCAGAACTGGCATTGTTTTTTTCTTAAATGTCCAGTGTGCATGAGGCCTTAACAACAAATTGTTAACAGTTGAATGAAAAAATTAGAAAAAAAAAAACCCACACACACAAGTGGCAATGCAAAAGTGTGAAAAAAATAAAAATAAAAATAGCGTGGGAGGTCCCTCCCCCCCTAACTCCATACCAGGCCCTTTGGGTCTAGCATGGATTTTAAGGGGAACACCATGCCAATTTTTTTTTTTTTTTTTAAAAGACGGGCATAGGGTTCCCCCCTAGAATCTATACAAGACCCTTCCCAAAAAAAAAAAAGTTTTAAAAGAAAAAAAAAAAAAACACACACACACCAAAGACGGTTTTTGGCAATTCCTCTATTAAGATTTTTAAAAAAAAATGTCCCTGATGTAGATCCAACGTCAATCACAACACACCTAAAAAAAAAAAGCTCTGCCCGCAAAAAAGGGTACTGCCACCTACTTGCTCAGCCGTGTGACAGTTCTTAAATAGGTATCAGGCGGAGCCACTCGACAACATCACCTGGTGGCACCACTCCTTGTGACGTCACCGGCCCAGCATGCACCAGGCAGTGACGTTACAGGGGACAGTGTCCCTAACCTATTTAAGAACTGTCACACGGCAGTAGCTTTTGTCATCAACACAGCTTTCTTTCCCCCCCCCCCCCCTTTTTTTCAGGTCCAGCGTGCGTCGTGATTGGCGATGGCTCTACATCAATGGACGTTGTTGTTTTATTTTTAAAATAGAAGAATTGTCAAAAACTGTGTTTTTATTTCTGACACTTTTTTTGTGAATAAGCGTACAATGTACCCCATACTCCAGATTAAAGGGGGTCCCAGATCTCACCCCCCCCAAAGAGGGGCTTTTAGATTCCGATAAGCTCTGTGCCTGCAGACCCTTACAACCACAGCCCTGGGTTGTGGGGGAAGAGGACCTTGTCCCCATCATCATGGGGAGATGGTGCTTTGGGGTGGTGGGCGGCATGTGGCCTTGTATTGTGCCAGGCTCCATGCTCAGATAAGGGTCTTGTATAGATTTGGGGGGGTGAACCCCATTTTTTTTACATTTTTGTATTGCCAGCAATGTTTTGTTTACATTGAGCAGTAAAGCCTACTGAGGACTCATCCGTTAAGGACACAGCGGCCGGCTTCCTGGCCTGCTCCTTGACACCCAGCTGATCACTGGTTAAGGATGCTGGGGGCCCCGCTCCTTGACACCCAGCTGATCACTGGTTAAGGATGCTGGGGGCCCCGCTCCTTGACACCCAGCTGTTCACTGGTTAAGGATGCTGGGGGCCCCGCTCCTTGACAACCAGCTGTTCACTGGTTAAGGATGCTGGGGGCCCCGCTCCTTGACAACCAGCTGTTCACTGGTTAAGGATGCTGGGGGCCCCGCTCCTTGACAACCAGCTGTTCACTGGTTAAGGATGCTGGGGGCCCCGCTCCTTGACACCCAGCTGATCACTGGTTAAGGATGCTGGGGGCCCCGCTCCTTGACACCCAGCTGTTCACTGGTTAAGGATGCTGGGGGCCCCGCTCCTTAATGTAGCTTACACACAAGGCTAAACATTTGCTTTGTTACAGCAGTTCTTAGCTTTCTAGTGTGCACAAGGGCTGAGAGAGTCAGGTACCAGCACTGAGGCTATATATGTGTCAGTCCACCCATCCCCATGGTGAGATGACTGATCAGGATGAGTGTTGGATGTGGGAGTGACGATCAGCAGGGATTCCTATGGGAAGCCATGTGTGTGGATGTGATGACTCCATCCAGGAGCCCCTGGCAGATTACACAGCAGATGTCACTAATACACTGACACATATGGGCTGTCTGCCATAGACCTGGCTGGGAGCAGCTGTCACCATTCACACACTGTCAGTCTAGGAAATGAAAAGCCCCTTAACCTGCCCAGGAATCCTCCCAGGCCCAGGTGCAGCCCCCCATAGCAACTAGAAGACACAAGCCAATCAGCGAGCAGGAAGATTCGCCTGGTCCCGGCAGCTGAGGAGTTAACCGAGGACTTTCCACAGATTGACAAGAAGCCCAACCAGTCAAATGACAGCGCTGAAAGAAGCCCCGCCTTCGCCTAGCAACCGGAACGCCATCGGCCAATCAGCGGTTCGCTGGAGGCAAGGGCCCTGGAAAGCTCTGGAAGGTTTTGGATGTTCCGCTCCATACCTGAAGAAGAGTGTGCGGTACATCTGGTGGGCCTCGTAGTAGTCTCCCTTTTCCACGCTGGCCCGCAGCTTCCCCTCCACACGCTGCACTCCTCCCCGGTTCCGGGCGCTGCCTTTGGAGCCCTCCTGCTCCGCCATTGCAGCAGCCATCATGGGGAGACGTCACCCGGGCAGATCAGCACACGCTCCGTCCTTTCCCCCTTCTGCGTACGGAAGCCGAGTGCGGTCACATGAGCGGCCGCGCGCTGACATGACCATGTGACCGGGAGTTGCGGAAGCTGATTGGCTGCTGCTGTTATTGCTGTGAAGTCTCTTCGGAGATGATCAGTTCTATAGGACTCAGCAGAAGGCAGGGAGAGGAACAGTGTGTGTACATTTACACATGACTAGGGAGTTGTGGACATAGTCGCAATTAGAGAAAAAAAAAAGGGTTATAGCCTCTGTCAGTTTAATTTGTTTGCCTCTTGGGTCCCATTGTGGAGATTTCCCTTCACTTCCTGTCCCATAGCCAAAACAGGAAGTGAGAGGATATCCTTCCAAAGTGAGGGCACCTCTGGTTGTCACCAGAACTAGTGTCCCCATAGGAAGATTTCCCCTATATTCCTGTTCTGCTGACAACCCAACATTTGGGATTTTCACTTTTGGTGATAATAGTAAAAAGGACAAATAGGGAGAATCTCCCTCATGGGGATATAAATATCAATAACCTTACAGGTGTCCTCATCATTCTCCACTCTATACAAAACTTAAAAAAAAAATGTGTCAGTTCCAATTTAGGACTTCACCATAAAGGTGCGTCTGAGCATGTGCGTTCATTTGCATTGCTATGTACATGATGCGTTTAGCCGATTCATTTCAATGAGCTGACAAACGTGCGGGAACACGCAAAAAGTAGCACAAGTGCAATTTTTAAAATTGCACCAAACCACATAATTCTGTGGTACCATGGGTATTGGTGGCTGCAAACATAGCTGCGTTTTTCAGATGTGTGGGGGTGACATTAGGAATAAATGTAACCGTGTGTCTGCAGAGGGCAGCAGATTTCAGCACACATTTCTGCACCGCATCTGGTGTGAACAAGTCCTTAACCACTTTCTGCCCACACTATTCCCAAAGATGGGTACAGCGTGGGCATCCAGTGCCAGGAGGCCGTCAGTAGACGTCTTCCTGGGATCGGGCTGCTCTGTGATCGGGAAGTCTTTCAGACTCGGCTGATCACAGAACAGGGTAAAGGGGCCAATCACAGTGGCCTTTTACCACATGATCAGCTGTCAGCCAATGACAGCTGATCACGGAAGTAAACAGAAGCTGGTTATTGGCTTTTTTTTCTCCTCACAATCAGTGTGGGGAGAATAGAAGAAAGTCAGTAACCGGCTTCTGTTAGAGGGACATCGGTTCCAATCTGTGCCCACCAGTGCCAACTATCAATGCCTATCAGTGCTGCCAATCATCAGTGTCACCTATTAATGCTGCCTACCAGTGCAGCCTCATCAGTGCCTATCAATACAGCCTTATCAGTGCCCATCAATACAGCCTCATCAGAGCCTATCAATACAGCCTTATCAGTGCCCATCAGTGCAGTCCCATCAGTGCAGCCTCATCAGTGCCTATCAATACAGCCTTATCAGTGCCCATCAGTCCTGCCTCATCAATCAGTTCCTATCAGTGCAGCCTCATCAGTGCCCATCAGTGCCTATCAATACAGCCTCATCAGTGCCTATCAATACAGCCTTATCAGTGCCTATCAATACAGCCTTATCAGTGCCTATCAATACAACCTCATCAGTGCCTATCAATACAGCCTTATCAGTGCCCATCAGTCCTGCCTCATCAATCAGTTCCTATCAGTGCAGCCTCATCAGTGCCCATCAGTGCAGCCTCATCAGCACACATCAGTGAAGGTGAAAAATTACCTGTTTGCAAAATTTTATAATAAACTAAGGATACATGTTTTTTTTTTTTGGGGGGGGGGGGGTCGGTCTATTTTTGTTTCTTTAGCAACAAATAAAAACCCCAGTGGTGAATAAATACCACCAAAAGAAAGGTCCATTTGTGTAAAAAAAAAGATAAAACTTTCTTTTGTGTACAGCGTTGCATGGCCGCACAATTGTCATTCAATGTGTGACAGCGCTGAATGCTAAAAACTGGCCTGGGCAGGAAGGGGATGTAAGTGCTCAGTAAGTAAGTGGTTAAAGTGAAAGTAAGGTCAAAAATAGCCTTGGATAAAGTAGGAAAGGATCATTGTTCTTCTGTCTGCATCTGGGAAATTTCCCTTCACTTCCTGTCCTAGAGACAAAGCAGGAAGTAAAGGCCCGTACACACGTACCGATCGTCGGCATACAAACGTCGGTGGACGAAGGATCTGCCGATTGTACGCGTGTTAGTATGGTGCCTCCGACAGATGTCTGCGCACAATCCGCGGACAAAAGTCTTTCGTGCAAACATGAAAATATTTGTATGCCGACACCAGAACGGACGATTGTTCGCCTGTCAGTACACAATTCGGCCGACAGACCGCAGATTTGCAAGACTGGGCATGCTCAGAAAATAGAAAACACAGGGAAAGTTAACCATTACATGACATCACTTCTGCAGTCGGCGGACAAAATTCTTGTGCTGTCCTTGTGCTGTCTTTGCACTTTTCAGCAGACACCGACATCCCGGGGAGAAAAGAGGAACATTTGTAAGCCGACCATCGGTACGTGTGTACGGGGCTTTAGAGGATATCTAATGGTGACCAAAAAAGGTGCATGAAAACGGAACAATCGATGTCCAGTTCCATGGTTTTGTCAAATTGGACATCATTCAGTTTTATCACACTGTGTGTGGCCACCATTAGACAGTTGTCCCCAGAACAGGTTTCTCCTCATCATAGATGAAAAAGTCATCTACAACACACCTTTGTTTCTTGGCCATGTTCAGTTATGGCTGAGATTCATAGATGATGTGTTCATGGTATGGACGGGGCCTGTGGACAAACTGAAGGAATTTATAGATCAACTCAACAACAACCATTTGAACATTAGGTTGACCTATGTGTTTGATCCTCATGAGATTTCCTTCCTTGATTTAAGAATTGGAGGTGAGAATGGAATTCAATCTACTAGCACTTAACACAAACCTCCCGCAGCCAATACTCCACACAAAGTACCTACTATCCACGTCCCTTGATCAACGGAATTCCAATAGGACAATCGTTATGATGTCATAGAAATTGTTCGGGTATTAAGAAATTTAGAAAAAGAAGCAGATTAAATAATTAAAAGATATAAAATAATTGTAAAGCCTCGTTTTTTTTTTTTTAAATAAAAATAACAAACATGTTATACTTACCTCCTCCGTGCAGTTGCTTTTGGACAGAGTAGCTCTCCTACTTCTTCGGGTCCCTCTTCTGCTCTCCTGGCTCCTCCCTCCATTCGGACACGGAGCTGTCGCCTGGCCCTGCCCCCCTCTCTCCTCATTGGCTGACTGACTTTAAATGACAGCAGTGGGGGCCAATGGCATCGCTGCTGTGTCTCAGCCAATCAGGAGGGAGAGTCCCAGGATGGCCGAAGCAATTCCTGCACATCGCTGGAGAGAGATGGGGCTCAGGTAAGTATTAGGGGGGCTGCTACACACTGAAGGCGTTTTATCTTAATGCATAGAATGCATTAAGATAAAAATCTGAGTTTACAACTCCTTTAACCACTTGCCGACCAGCTGCCGTAGTTTTACAGCGGCAGGTCGGCTCTGTTACGCGAAACAATATACATGTACGTCGCTTCGTGTAGCAGTTAGTGTGGGCATGCGCACGCGCCACTTGGGGGAGGGGAAGCCAATCAGAGGGTCTGGCGGCCGCGATGTCCACCAGGCACCCATGACCCGCGATCGCTTCCCGTGGAGGCAGAACGACAGTCTGCCTATGTAAACACAGCAGACCGCTGTTCTGTGAGTGATGAACACAGGGATCCTGTGTTCATTCTATTTAGGAACTCAGGTCTCTGTGTTCATTCAGTGAGCCCATGCCCCGCACAGTTAGAAAGCACCCATTAGGCACGTATTTAACCCTTTGATTGCCCCTGGTGTTAACCCCTTCCCTGCCAGTGTTATTATTACAGAAACAGTGCATATTTGTAGCACTGATTACTGTAGTAATGTCACTAGTCCCCCCAAAAGTGTCAAAAATGTCAGTAAGGTGTCTGATCTGTCCGCCGCAATGTCGCAGTCCCACTAAAAATCGCTGATCGCCACCATTACTGGTAAAAAAGTAAATTAAATAAAAATGACATAAATCTTTCCCCTAATTTGTAGATGTGATCATTTTTCCGTAAACCAATCAATATACACTTATTGGGATTTTTTTTACCAAAAATATGTAGCAGAATACATATTGGCCTAAAATTATGAAAAAATTAGATTTTTTATTTTTTTTTAATTGGGAATGTTTTATAGCAGAAAGTAAAAAATATTGTTTTTTTTTTTTTTTTTTTTTTTTTTTAGAATTGTCGCTTTCATTTGTTTATAGCGCAAAAAATCACAGAGGTGATCAAATACCACCAAAAGAAAGCTCTATTTGTGGGGGAAAACAGACATCAATTTTATTTGGGTATATCGCTGCATGACTGCGCAATTGTCAGTTCAAATAATGCAGTGCCGTATCGCAAAAAATGGCCTGGTCATTAAAGGGGTAAAACCTTCCAGCCCTTAAGTGGTTAAAGAACAAGGTTATGCACATTCCCAGATAAGAAGAGCAAGAAAAAGGGCTTATGGAACTGATAGGGAAAAGTTACTTGTCCCCAAAAAACAATCAATGGGCAAGATTTAAGAATAGAAGAAAGAGCAGAAGGAACAAAACCAGTAAGGATGATCACCAAATTTGATGCACAATTCGATGATGTGAAGAAAATTTTTAATAGACACTGGTGTGTCTGAAAGGAGTGTCCAAAGTTAAAGAAAATTGTGGGAGAATACCAGATCTTGGTGACCTTTTGATCAACTCTGCATGGTGACTCCACTTGGTTGTCCTCTTTCCCATGCTCAAAAGATATGTTCCCATGTGGTAAATGCCAGGTATGTCAACTTATTGACCAGACAGATACTTTTTCAGACTCACTTAATCAAATCCAATATAGGATT
Source organism: Pelophylax lessonae (assembly GCF_965119305.1). Lineage (NCBI taxonomy): Eukaryota > Metazoa > Chordata > Amphibia > Anura > Ranidae > Pelophylax > Pelophylax lessonae. The sequence continues at coordinate 96,878,818 of NC_138773.1, forward strand.
AATAGTCTAAGTAACTGCTATACATGATCACCTGTCCATGAAATAAATCTTATGTGGGCAAGACAACGAGACAATTAAAAACAAGGATAGGGGAACATTTCAATGACATACGTAAAAAAGATCCAGATAGTCCCCTAGCCCAACATTTCATGGAAGTCAACTGGATGGCACAGAGGGGAAGTGGTTTTATGCCCTCAAGCTTTCAAAAAGAAGAGGTGATTTTAATACAGAGTTACTTAGATGAGTAATGTGGATATACAAGCTGGATACTTTGAACCCAAAAGGTCTAAATACAGAACTAAATCTTCAGGTATTCCTAGAATGTTAACCTAAAGAGGTTTGACTGCATTCCATGGATGAAGATAAAATGATCTTTTATTAAAATTGTAAATCCAACAAAACAAGACAATCGAGCCAGAAACAGTTGACGTGTTTCACGATTCAAGATCACTTAATCATAGCTGGCAATACATCCTTGCATCTGGTATTAAAATAGTAATGGTTGGTAACATATGTTCCCAATATGGGAGTAATTAATGATGTTAACTATTAACAAATTACTAACATCCCAGCAAAGACGATCAGATTGGTATATGCAGCCAATCTGTTAAAGAAACGTAACAATATAACATGTAAAAACAATTGAAAGACAAAATGTATTTTGTTTCTTTTCTTGTAAAAACAAAAAGCTATGGCATTGGCGCAAGGAGTGTCATTGAATACAATATATAATTACTGTATATAAATCTATGCAAATTTAAGAAACAACCTTCGGGGATGGTGACTACAATCACCTTTATGTCACCCCATACATCCCCTCACTTAATAACCTATAATCATGCGTACTATAATACTTTGTCTTTCAATTGTTTTTATATGTTATATTGTTACATGTTTCTTAACAGATTGGCTGCATATACCAATCTGATCGTCTTTGCTGGGATGTTAGTAATTGGTTAATAGTTACCATCATTAATTACTCCCATATTGGGAACATATGTTACCGTTACTATTTTAACACCGGATGCAAGGATGTATTGCCAGTTATGATTAAGCGATCTTAAATGGCTCGATTGTCTTGTTTTGTTGGATTTACAATCTTAACCACTTCTGGACCAAGCCCATTTCTGACACATGTTGTTTACAAGTTAAAATCTGTATTTGTAGCTATAAAATTACTTAGTACCCCCAAACATTATATATATATATATATATATATATATATATATATATATATATTAGCAAAGACTCTGGAGAATAAAATGGCAGTCGTTGCAATATTTTTTGTCATGTGGTATTTGCGCAGCAGTCTTTCAAACGCCATTTTTTGGGGAAAAGAAAATTTCACTACATTTAAAAAACGAAACAGTAAAGTTAGCCTATTTTTTTAATATTGTGAAAGATGATGTCACGCCGAGTAAAAAGATACCTAACATGTTACGGTTTAAAATTGCGCACACCCGCGGAATGGCGACAAACTATGGTCAATAAAAATCTCCATGGGTGATGCTTTAAATTTTTTAATGGTTGCCAGTTTAGAGTTAGAGAGTAGTTTTTTTTTTTTTTTTTTAGAAATAATGCTCTCGCTCTGGGGATTGCGGCGATACTTCACATGTGTGATTTGAACAGCGATTTCATTTGCGGGCGCAAATTCTGTATGCATTATCTTTTGTGCGCGAGCTCACAGCTTTTAATTTTAGCACAGTTTAAAAAAGAAAAAAATCTGATCACTTTTATTGCTGGCACAAGCAATGTAAACATCCCTTGTGACAGCAATAGGCATTGACAGGTACTCTTTATAGAGGGATCGTGGGGTCTAAAAGATCAGGACTCCAACCAGCCAGTGGATGTGCCAGCTGGTTGCTCGGGTTGCTTCCGTTGGGACGGGAGACACAGGCAGAGCCGTGGAAGGCGGCGGGGCATCCCTTCCCACTCGCCGGGGTAACGACCGAGCAGCTCCCGAGACGCACCAGCCGTTATCACCTGAAAGCCGACCACCGGCTCTAAAAAATGGTACCGGGATGATGCCTCTAGCTGCAGACATCAACTCGGTACAGTACAACCACTTCTCTGAGCCAAGGTAGAGCTACGCGGGAAGTGCTTATTGGTTAATAAAGGATCATTTTATCTTCATCCACTGGAGTGCGGTCAAACCTCTTTTCGTTTACATTGAGTGGATCCAGACCGCTCACTGGACTTGCACCTAGTTGCTTGAGGGTTGGATTGTCCTTACCTGGAGCGGTGTACATTTCCTTTCAGTGGATAGAATGTTAACCTGCTATACTATATACCTTAATTTAATTTAATTATAACAATAACCTTTTTCCATGTTCCCCTCTTTTTGTTATAATCTTTGTTAATACTTGTATGTGTCAAAGTCAAATCAAGTCAAAGTCATCCTCATGAACAATGTCATGGAGAATTTAGAAAAATGTGAAAAAACAATGTGATCTTTGGAAGAATACTTTACCAGTATTATGGAATAGTAATTACTTTTATATTATAACCACTTTTTGGTTTTATTTACCTCCCTGAGATTGTGCACTACTCCCACTTAAGACACACTGATGGAAAAGTGGTAGGTAGAGCCACAGCCTTATAATGTTACTGAGACAGGCAGTTCATTGGTCCCAACAAAGCAAAATTAGATACACCCATTGGCGAAATGCATTTACATCACGTCAGGGGCGTCACGTGTGGCCAGCCCATACCCACGGGAGACGGTTCAATGGACTTTGGAGCAGATGCAGCATGTTGAAGGAGGAGGATTTGGGCATGCAATCATATGGGTGCACTGCAAGATAGGCGGCTGCACATAGGGTGAACATATCCCATACGGAGCGGAGGTTCAAACATGACAAACCTGGAAAGGGAGTACAGGATTGGTACAAGCATCATGTATTGAGACTCCACATGGACACGTGAGGTTGTATGACAACATGAACTGCCCTTAATTTACAGTGCCATATGATCAGAGTAGTGGAAAAGGATTACTAAAGCAGACTGTCCCTGTTCATATCATGACTACCTTAATACCTTTGCTATAAGAACAATCTCTCTACCCTATTTTCTGTGATTGACATCCATCTTCCCATCAATTTTAACCATCTTCCCTGTACATGGACTGTGAATCTCCTATTGCTCTGTTATGCACACTGCCCAATACTAATGTGTTTGGCCAAATGCAGTGTCAATATCTTGAAGTTTTATTTGTGCCAGCAACATAAGATATGACATGTAGCCTGGAACTCTGGCCTATTTCTAGGGAGGTGTGCTCAAAAGGTGGAGAGGGAGCTCATAAATATTCTGAGGCCTGGCAGCCAGAGTTCCTGGGTCCAGTCCTTCAGGAAGAGACCCCTTGTAGGGGCTGTGCCCCTGGGGCAGAGAGAGACAGAAAGGAATCCAGAAGAGCCTTGGAAAACTTTTTAAGTTCCCAGCTAGGCTTTGCAAAGCGAGCTGGGTCCAGAGACTGAGCAGAGACAGATGGGAGTTGGTGGGAGGAAGCCCAACCATTCTGAGTGAGTAACTGATCCTGCTACAATATACAGAGAAGTGACTGTGGAGTGGTCTAACCCTCAAGCAAGGGCAGGGTAGTCAGGAGTTGTGCAAAACAGCCAGAAACATGCAATACTGCTTAGAAGTTAGCCCACGACAGCCAGGAGTTGTACATGACATCGAAATGAGTACAGTGAAGTTCAAGGTTGTGCAATACAGCCTGCATTTTTATACAGAAGTTCTGCTTTGCACATGAGCAGTAGAGAACCAGCAGCTTCAAAATTAGCTTGGGCGAGGACACCGCTGGATTCCTGGACAGGTAAGTGTCCTAATATTAAAAGTCAGCAGCTACAGTATTTATATACCCCAGGGGGTGGTCCCCTCAGTCCATAACTCCCTGCTTCCTGCATTTCCAACTCAGTTTCTAATGCCTAGCTCAGGAGTATGCAGGCTGTTCCTGTGCTGGGGCTCTCAGTCTCAGCTTCTTTTTTCTTTTTGATTTTATTTGAAGTTTTTTCTCTTTCTTTTACTTAGCTGTTTATTTTCAGCAGTAGTTAGTTTCTTCTGATGAAGATGATCGTGCGGTGCTGGGTCTCAGTCTGGCCACCCTGGTTCCCAGGGCTCAGGGCCAGGGGCTTCCCAGCCTGCCATCGAGGGTTCAGTTTAGGTTTTGCCCTGGCACATTGAACGACCCATCCCTGTTCGCTGCAGGGATGCTATCGGTGAGGTGGCTACCTTACTGGACGCCATTGCGGGTTCGCACCGCGGTTCCGTTGCGTCATTCTTGCGACACTCCCCGTCCTCAGTGCAGCGGTTTGGTCGCTGGAGAAGGCTCCCCACGCCATCCGGACTGGTAAGTGTAACTCTATGTGGGGACCTGTCTATTTGGGTGTCAGTCTGGGACTGTGTGACCCTGCATGTCTGTGTGGCTGCTGTGCTCCCTGTCAGTTCCTGTGTGAACTTGCTGCCTGTGTGTGTGCGCTGTGAAGGGGGGGGGGCTCTCCCGCTCTGCTGGGTGTCATTGTGAAGCAGTCAGATTTTCAGCATGCTGTGAGGCGATCGCTGCGGCGATCCGCCATTTTTTTGGGGCAAAATCATGGTGGCAGGTCCTGTGAGGTACTGCACGGCGTTTTTGGCGCCAAACGCCGCCATTTTGAGCGGAAATCGATCAGGCCACATGTCGGCGCCATGTTCTGTTTGCCCTGGGATTCCTCAGCCGAGCGGCCATGTTTGTGTAGCCTTGCATAGGCTTCATAGGGGCGGTCAGTCTTGCATCACTTCCTTTTGCTCTGGGACAGCGATCGGTGCAGCAGCCTGTGTGTTCTCTCCAGGTTTTTATATTTCCTTTTTTCCTGTATTCCTTGCCCAGTTTCTTGTCCCTGTGGGGGTCGGTGTATTCAGTGGGTGCGGTGGGCTACGCTCGCCGCGATCTTAAAGGGGCAGTACCCTTTATTACTTATTTTGCTGGGGCATGGATTCTCAGGATTGCAAGTTTCCTCCCACCTTGGTGGGGGGCCAAGGGGCTGCTGCTTCCCCCGAGGGGGCTGATCTGGCCACTATTGTGGCAAACTTAGCTGCTCAAGTGCAGATGCTGGTGGCTGATCGATCCACAAACCAGCCCAGGGTTCCTCTGATTCAGAGGGCGATGGGGCTGCTATGGCTGGAGTGCCCTTCTCAGGGTCTCACTCATCCCTAGACCTTGTGGAGTCTGACGGGGAGGCTGAGGTGGAAGGGGTTGATAATTCTCCCCCTGGCTCGTCTGAAGAGCTTGCAATCATGGATGAGTTGGTTGCTTCTATCAAACAAACGCTGCATTTGCAGGATGAACCATGTCCTCCTGCTTTGATGTCCTCTTATGGGACGCAAAGGAAACGCAAAACATCGCAGGTTTTTCCTTGCACTACGGAATTTCAGCGCGCGGTTGATGAGCAATGGCGCAATTTAAAGAAGCCTTTTGCTGTGCCGAGTAGGTTCAAGCTGCGGTATCCCTTTACACCAGCTACTGATGAGCGTTGGTGTGTGCCGCCTCAGGTGGATCACGCCGTTGCGATTTTGAATAAATCAACTGCGATCCCTGCTGAGGATACCCCGGTGTTCCGGGACCCGACGGACAGGAGGTTGGAATCTCTGGCCCGTCATGCTTATACGGTTGCTGGCTCTATGCTGAAGCCTATTTTTGCTTCCATTATGGCAGCCCAGGCTATTGCAGATTGGACGCAGGTGCTCAGGCGCGCTCTGGTGGCTGACTCTGCCCCGCCGACAACTTTGGCTATGGTGGATCAGATTCATCAGGGTAACATGTATTTGTGTGATGCGAACCTGGATTTGGTCCCTTTAGCTGCGCGTCTTTCTAGTGTGGCGGTCTTGAACCGTCGCCTGATATGGCTGAAATGTTGGTCTGTTGACCAATCTTCCCGCAAGACTTTAGCTAATTTGCCCTACGCGGGATCTCGCCTTTTTGGCGAATCTTTGGATACTCTGATAAAGGGTATTTCTGGGGGTAAAAGCACTCTTTTGCCCCAATCTCACAAGAATAAGTTTGTTCGTGGTAAGAAGAATGCCTAGTTTAGGCCCTCTTAGGGGTCCTTTCGTGCCTTTCGGTCGCACTATAAGGGCAAGCCCTTCAAAGGCCAAGGCTCCCAGAAGAAGCCGTGGTCGGGTAAGCAGAAGTCCGGCCAGTCCGGTTCCGCTGCCCATAACAATGCGGCCTGAAGGGGCGTCCTCACCCGTTTCTGGGGTGGGGGGACGTTTGCTCGGTTTTCTTCAACCCTGGCTGGACCGCGTTCGGGACAGGTGGGTTCAGGAAATCGTTCGATCTGGATAAAAGATCGAGTTTCTCTCTCGGCCGGCGGGCAGATTTTTCCCCTCAAACCTTCAGCTGACTCCGGAGCGCTTGCAGGATCTGCACCTGGCGGTGCGGGACCTGCGGGCCCAGGGAGTGGTGGTCCGGGTGCATCATCGGGACAGATTTCGGGGGTTCTATTCCAATCTGTTCACTGTGCCCAGAAAGGAGGGCAAGGTACGTCCGATTCTGGACTTGAAAGCTCTGAACCGCTTTGTGCGGGTTCGCAAGTTCCGCATGGAATCCCTGCGATCGGTGGTGGCTGCCCTGGTTCTGGGGGAATTCATGGCCTCCATTGACTTGAAGGATGCATACCTTCACATCCCCATCTTCGAGGGTCACCAGAGGTACCTTCGATTTGCCATTGCGGAGGATCATTACCAATTCGTGGCATTACCCTTTGGTCTCGCTTCGGCTCCGTGGGTTTTCACCAAGGTGCTTGCGCCGGTTCTGGCCTTGTTGAGGGCCCAGGGCATTTCTGTCCTGGGGTATCTGGACGATATTCTGATTCGGTCCGCGACCAGTCAGGGCCTGGTGAACGACCTGTCCATCATGATGCAGACTCTGCAGGAATTCGGCTGGACGATAAATTTTCCAAAGTCCACGTTGTGTCCGTCGGTTCGTCTTCCCTACCTGGGGATGATTCTGGACTCTGTTCAAGCGAAGGTCTTCCTGCCGGAAGACAAGCTTCGGACGCTTCAGTGCGAAGTCAGGTCCCTCAGGGACAATCAGTGCTCGTCCCTCCGGACGTGTATGAGGTGTCTGGAATTGATGGTTTCGGCCTTCGAGGCGATTCCCTTCGCCCAGTTTCACACACGGGAGCTTCAGGCGGAGGTTCTGGCCAAGTGGGACGGGCGTCCGCAATCTCTGGATCTGCGGCTGTCATTGAGCCATCTCACCCGAAGGGGTCTTTTGTGGTGGCTCCAGTCCCCGGCGGTGTCGGGGGGCAAGTCCTTTCGTCCTTTGTCGTGGACGGTGATCACCATGGATGCCAGCCTGTCGGGCTGGGGTGGTGTTCTCGGCGTTCTGTCCGCCTAGGGAACTTGGTCGGAGGAGGAATCCTCCCTTCCGATCAACATTCTGGAATTGCGAGCGATAAATCTCTGTCTTCTGCGTTGGACGGACAGGCTTCAGGGCCGTCCAGTTCGGGTACAGACGGACAATGCCACAGCGGTGGCCTACATCAACCACCAAGGGGGCACCAGGAGTGCCCGGGCGGCTCGGGAAGTAGCCGACATTCTGTCTTGGGCCGAGACGCACGTCCCAGCGATATCTGCAGTTCACATTCCGGGGGTGGAGAACTGGCAGGCGGATTATCTGAGCCGCCAGACCCTGGACCAGGGAGAATGGTCCCTTCACCCGGATGTCTTCCAGATGTTGTGCGCAAAGTGGGGGTCCCCAGATGTGGACCTGTTCGCGTCTCGTCTAAACAACATGGTGGAAAGGTTCGTGGCAAGGACGCGCGATCCTCGGGCAGACGCCTCAGACGCGTTAGTGGCGCCCTGGCATCAGTATTGCCTGATGTATGCCTTTCCACCGATTCAGCTGCTGTCCAGGCTCCTTCGCAGGTTGGCCTCGGAACCGCACACGGTGATTCTGGTGGCACCGGACTGGCCTCGCCGGTCTTGGTACGCAGACCTCGTGAATCTGGCGGTCGACGCTCTGTGGCGTCTGCCACTTCAAGAAGATCTCCTGTCTCAAGGACCGATATTCCATCCTGCTTTAGTCGCTGGCTTTAACGGCCTGGCTGTTGAAAGCCAGGTCCTGAAGGATAGGGGTCTTTCCCCTGAGGTCATTCCCACTTTGATCAAGGCTAGGAAGGCCTCTTCGGGGAAGATTTACTACCGTACTTGGAAGGCTTACTTTGCCTGGTGTGAGTCCAGGGGGTATTCCCCTCGCTCGTACTCGATGTCGAGAGTGTTGGCATTCCTTCAAACGGGCGTGGACCAACGTTTGGCGTTGGCCACGATTAAGGGTCAGATTTCTGCGCTGGCCATTCTCTTTCAACGCCCTGTGGCGTCTAACTCTTTGGTTAGCACCTTTGTTCAAGGGGTGCGACATTTGGTCCCTCCTAGGAGGGAGCTTTTGCCTCCATGGGATTTGAACCTTGTTCTGTCCGTGTTGCAACATGCTCCTTTTGAAAATATCAGGGAGATCTCGTTGTCTTTGTTGTCCAAGAAGGTTGCCTTCTTAGTGGCGATCACTTCGGCTCGCAGGGTGTCGGAGCTGGCGGCCTTGTCCTCCAAATCTCCGTATTTGGTGATTCACTTGGATAAGGTGGTCTTGCGACCTAGCCCGTCTTTTCTTTCGAAGAGGATCTCGGAATTTCACCTCAATGAGGATATTGTTCTGCCTTCGCTTTGCGCAAAGCCTAAGCATCCGAAGGAGGTGGCTTTGCATTCCTTGGATGTTGTTAGGGCGATCAGGGTTTACCTGTCATCGACTAAATCCTTTCGCAAGTCGGATTCTCTCTTTGTCCTTTCCTGAGGGACCTCGGAAGGGCATGGCGGCGTCAGCTGCTACCATCGCCAAATGGATCAGACAGACCATTGTGCAAGCCTATGCTTTGAAGGGGATGGTTCCTCCTTTTCCTGTGAAGGCGCACTCTACCAGGTCTCTGAGTACGTCTTGGGCCTATCGTCATCAGGCTTCTGTGGCCCAGGTGTGTAAGGCGGCGACTTGGTCGTCCGTTCACACTTTCTCGAAATTTTACAAAGTGGATGTTCAGGCATCGGCAGATGCTTCCTTTGGCCGCAAAGTTCTTAGTGCGGCAGTGCCTTAGGGTCCCTTGTTTGGGCCCTTGGCTGTTGGGGTGTTTTTACCCCTAGGTTACTTGTTTTTTCCTGGTTTGTTGCTCCTGTTGAGCACGTTTTCCTGTTGCCCAGTTGGTTCTCTTACTTTGGTAAGGTTCCTTTCTCTGATGTGGGTACTGCTTTGCTTTAGGCGCGGCTGCTTTTTTTCCCACCCCTCATGTCTGCACTGCTATGGGACGTCCCCATTAGTGACGAATATGAAGAGGCGGCGACTGTCGGAGGACGTAAGAGAAAACTGAATTTTTGTAAAATCTTACCTGTAAAATTTCTTTCTCTGAGTCCTCCAACAGTCGCCTCCCCCGCCCCTCTTTTGGGGTTTGTTTGTGTACTCTACTGCTATGCTACTGAAACTGAGTTGGAAATGCAGGAAGCAGGGAGGTATGGACTGAGGGGACCACCCCCTGGGGGTGGGATATGCTAAAAGCTTTGATATTAATATATTCTGTTGCCTAGCTACTCCTACGGAGAAAAGGTCAATAACCCATTAGTGACGAATATGAAGAGGCGGCGACTGTCGGAGGACTCAGAGAAAGGAATTTTACAGGTAAGATTTTACAAAAATTCCGTTTTTATTTTTCCAATGAAGAAGGGTTCGGTGAATGCCCATATGAAACTGGTGGGGTTCAGTACCTCCAACAAGGTTAAGAACCACTGCACTAGAATTTACAGAACTGTATGATATAGAGGAAGGATTTTTTTTTACATAGTAAATGATGACATGAACGATGCCTGAACATAGATGGCATCAGTTTTTTGAGCAGAAAAAAGGTGAAGGTAGTGTCAGGGAGAATACTGTGATCTGTGATTGGGAATAATTACAATTTGCAAATTTTGGCTTCTATATGGATGCAACATAAAGCTGGCTTTCCCATGTGCTGGAGAGAGCAAGACCTTATGCATCAAAATGTTTATTTATTTATTTTATTTAATAGAGTACGGAAGAGTTAAAACATTTAATTTTTTTCTCTGTCTGTGACCCTTTGGGGACATTTCCCTTTACTTTTTGTCCTGGAGACGCAACAGGGAGTGAGAGAATACTTGACAACAAATGACTGTTGTCAATAGAACCGGTGTTCCCTATGGAAAACCTACTTTTTGTCCTGTATTTCTCTTGAAAAACAGTATTGACATGTGACTGTACCTGGCTACTTATTTTCGGTACGCTAATAGTTGTATATCTGCAGATCATCTATGGCACTACTGCACCGCTACAGTGCAAGGATCTCTCTGCTTCATTCTCTGGATCTGTTTCCTCCATCTTTTCTGGTGCTTCTTGATCATTGCCCCATCCGATCACCAATCATCAGGTGGGCAGTACTAACATTAGGAGGCAAAGCACTACTCCTCTACCTAGATGGCCACGTCCACAGAGACACATTCTGGAACAAGTCATGGTAAGTCAGTAAGGCCTCTCGCCCACTGGAGTAAAGACGCAAATTCTTTTTACTGATCTGAACACAGGCGCATTGTTATCTGTGGAACAATGTACACAGCTGTGCAAAGAACACTTGCTGCCCTGCTTCTGTAGATAAACTGTGGCAGGCTCAGTCACATACACACACAGTGGCAGGCTCAGTCACATACACACACACACACATACATACAGTGCCTTGCGAAAGTATTCGGCCCCCTTGAACTTTTCAACCTTTTGCCACATTTCAGGCTTCAAACATAAAGATATAAAACTGTAATTTTATGTGAAGAATCAACAAGTTGGACACAATCATGAAGTGGAACAAAATCTATTGGATATTTCAAACTTTTTTAACAAATAAAAAACTGAAAAATTGGGCGTGCAAAATTATTCAGCCCCCTTAAGTTAATACTTTGTAGCGCCACTTTTTGCTGCGATTACAGCTGTAAGTCGCTTGGGGTATGTCTCTATCAGTTTTGCACATCGAGAGACTGGACTTTTTGCCCATTCCTCCTTGCAAAACAGCTCGAGCTCAGTGAGGTTGGATAGAGAGCGCTTGTGAACAGCAGTTTTCAGTTCTTTCCACAGATTCTCGATTGGATTCAGGTCTGGACTTTGATTTGACCATTCTAACACCTGGATATGTTTATTTGTGAACCATTCCATTGTAGATTTTGCTTTATGTTTTGGATCATTGTCTTGTTGGAAGACAAATCTCCGTCCCAGTCTCAGGTCTTTTGCAGACTCCATCAGGTTTTCTTCCAGAATGGTCCTGTATTTGGCTCCATCCATCTTGCCATCAATTTTAACCATCTTCCCTGTCCCTGCTGAAGAAAAGCAGGCCCAAACCATGATGCTGCCATCACCATGTTTGACAGTGGGGATGGTGTGTTCAGGGTGATGAGCTGTGTTGCTTTTACGCCAAACATAACGTTTTGCATTGTTGCCAAAAAGTTCGATTTTGGTTTCATCTGACCAGAGCACCGTCTTCCACATGTTTGGTGTGTCTCCCAGGTGGCTTGTGGCAAACTTTAAACTACACTTTTTTGGATATCTTTAAGAAATGGCTTTCTTCTTGCCACTCTTCCATAAAGGCCAGATTTGTGCAGTATACGACTGATTGTTGTCCTATGGACAGAGTCTCCCACCTCAGCTGTAGATCTTTGCAGTTCATCCAGAGTGATCATGGGCCCCTTGGCTGCATCTCTGATCAGTCTTCTCCTTGTATGAGCTGAAAGTTTAGAGGGACGGCCAGGTCTTCGTAGATTTGCAGTGGTCTGATACTCCTTCCATTTCAATATTATCGCTTGCATTGCTCCTTGGGATGTTTAAAGCTTGGGAAATCTTTTTGTATCCAAATCCAGCTTTAAACTTCTCTACAACAGTATCTCGGACCTGCCTGGTGTGTTCCTTGTTCCTCATGATGCTCTCTGCGCTTTAAACGGACCTCTGAGGCGATCACAGTGCAGGTGCATTTATACGGAGACTTGATTACACACAGGTGGATTCTATTTATCATCATTAATCATTTAGGTCAACTTTGACTCATTCAGAGATCCTCACTGAACTTCTGGAGAGAGTTTGCTGCACTGAAAGTAAAGGGGCTGAATAATTTTGCACGCCCAATTTTTCAGTTTTTTATTTGTTAACAAAGTTTGAAATATCCAATACATTTCGTTCCACTTCATGATTGTGTCCCACTTGTTGTTGATTCTTCACAAAAAATTACAGTTTTATATATTTATGTTTGAAGCCTGAAATGTGGCAAAAGGTCGAAAATTTTAAGGGGGCCGAATACTTTCGCAAGGCACTGTGTGTGTGTATATATATATATATATATATATACACACTTAATTGAGCCTGGTCTGGGTTAGGAGCGCACAGTGTGCTCCTCCTGTGACCGCTGTGTCCATTAGACAAAGCAGATCACTGTTACTGATAGCAAGTAACTGGGTATCATATGATCGATTGGTGTGATTGATCATAGCGATCACATGATAACAATTTGGCTTTCCATTCATGGACAGCTTGCTTACTGTTTTAATCTGTGATTGGCCCAAAGCAATCACTTAAAACCTGGTTTCCTGGTCCAGGTGGAAAGTGTATCTAATGGGATTGGTTTCATAATTATAAATCAGCGGTTGCACTTGCAGAGCTCTAAAGAGGAAAATTGCAGTGTCTTTATCCCTTTAGACGCGAGTTCCTATTGGGAGTATTTCACCAAAAATGACATTAATGTTGCAGGGGATGCCGGAAATCTGACTTGTATCTTAGGCAGACTTCTGGAAAAAAATCAGTGAGCCAATCACACAAGCAGGAAATATATATTTTTGCTATTGTTTTTCCCAATAAAAGTGGAGTTACCCTTTAAGGCTACTGTTCTAAAGTAGTTCTTTAAGGTAGGGAGACCCAACTATCCATTCAGATTTTTTTCCCTCGTCAGGATATGATAGGTTAGTCTAAGTTTTTCTTTTCGCCAGACAAAATTTGTTAAAATCCAACGAACGTTGATAAAAAAATATCTTATGGATTGGAATAGGTATCATCTGCAGTACAAATAAGACCGTATAATAATTTTAATCATATTAACTCTACCCATCCAGGTAAAGGTAGCTTTGCCCCAATTTTTAAATCACCATTTATTATTTTAAACAGTGGGGCATAACTCTTCTCATATAGGCTAGAAAGATCCGATGTCAAGTAAATGCCAAGGTATTTAATAGGTTGCTTATTTCTATAAATAGGAAAACAATGAGAATCGTCCATATCCTGGGGGTAAATATATAGCAAGATTTCAGATTTATTAAAATTTATTTTAAAATAAAGCCATCATACTCCTTTAGATCTGCCAATAAGTTGGGAAAGGAGGAAGGGATATCACCAGTTCAGATATATAGAATAAGACGTCGTCCGCGTATGCAGAATAATTTATGCTCTACTGAACCCACAGTGAACCCATGTATATTCACATTCCCTCTAACCATACGCAACAGCGCTTCTATAACCAAGGCAAAGAGCAGAGGTGACAGAGGGCATCCCTGCCGAGTGCCGTTCTTTATCACGAAAGAGGAAGGATGGTGCCATTACCTTGAGCCTAGCCCTGGGCTTCCCGTTTTAGGCAATAATCCATCTTAAAGCAGAACTCCACCCAAAAGTCTCAGCTCCCCTTGTTTGCTTCCTCCCTCCTCCACCTCCACATTTGGCACCTTTTGGGGGGAGCGGGTACCTGTTTTTGACAGGTACGGGTCCCCACTTCCTAGAGACCTCGCTGTGGCCCCCCTCCTTTTTTTCACTGCCACCGGGCCATTCAGAAAGCACAGCGCTTTTTGCACATGCACAGTAGGGAACCGGCTATAAAACCACAAGGCTTCACTGCCGGTTCCCTTAATCGGAGTGGTGGCGGCAGCAGCTGAGCGCCGATTGAAAAATGCGAACATTTTGGGATCTATGGACAGGTAAGTGTCCTAATATTAAAAGTCAAGCAGTATTTGTAGCTGCTGACCTTAAACTTTTTGGTGTGGGGGCTGGAGCTCCCTTTTTAACATTTTAGGGCCCCAGCCTAAGTCAGAGACTCTTCTAAAAATACCCAGTCTACCCTGTCAAATGCTTTTTCATCGTCTATAGACAGGAGTAGACTGGGAGGACATTATGGTTGAGCAAGGACCCAGTGGGCCAGAGGAAGAGTCCTTTTGGAATGGTCTCTGACTTCCCTACCCTTAATTAACCCTGTCTGGTAGGGGTTAATTAACAGAAGATAAGAGATTCTGTAATCTAGAAGCTAGTAACTTTGCCAGGATTTTTACATCAAGATCTAAAAAAGATATTGGTCGATAACAGGCGGTGGGATCTTTACCATTCTTAGGTATGACTTTTATATAGGCCATAAGGGCTTCTGGTAAAATATTATGTTTAGTCAGAGAATTAAAATAGTCACACATGTGAGGAAGCAAAAGAGATGAGAATTTATCAATGTATGTACTATTAAAGCCATCCAGGCTGGGACTCTTCCCTTTAGGTATGTTCTTGATAATACCCTCCAAATCATCCTGGGTGATCAGTTTTTCTAAGCGAGCAACAGATTCTGGAGATAATTTTAAGTATTTTATCTCTGCAAGGTATTTCTTAGGCTGGGTTCACACTGGTGCGATGCGGGAACCAGTGCAATTCCTGTGCAGGTTCCCACATCGCATCAGACTCACAGGCAGTTTATGCTGCTCTCTGTGAACCGCTGCAGGTGTCAATGTAAAGTTAATGACACCCCTAAAACGGTTCACAGAATGCAGCGCAAACTGTGAAATGGCAAAGGAATCAGATCACATGGGTCTGAAAACCATTTTGGTCCGAACGCTATGCAAATTCTGGCCAGGCTGGGAGACATTACAGATCTAGATTATCCAGTGCGAAACCTCAGCCGGCTGTTGCTTGTAGTTCCTTTGGATCTTGGTCCTCAGGAACTAACTACTGAAAATATAAAAAAATCACAAACTAACAAATTTTCCCATAATAGCCAAGACCGAAGTCCCAGCAGGAAGCTAGGTCCTATTCCTTAACCTCCCTGGATGTCTGATTATGTCATAATTTCTGTGCTAAAAGCGGTACATTGTTTTGCATGGAAATCTGTTTTATATTTTAGGCCTGTAATTCTTAGGAATAACTCACTTAAATCTGTCCAAACAAGAGTCTAGTAGACATCGCGGGTATGATAAAGTTTGAAACACGAAATCATAAATTATAATGTAATATAATATAATGTAATAATAATAAATTTCACAAAATTTAAATCAAAGTACCACAAAAAGTACAGACAGGGCACTGGAAAAGCCTCTAGGTGAAATGGCATGATACAAAGTTGTAATTCTAACAGATTATAAAAAAAAAAAAATACAGTGTAATCTCCCGCCGGTTCCACCCCCCTGCGACACGGCGCTTGCAGGGATGGGAACTGGAAGAAGGTGCCGGCCTCGGCTGAGCAGAGCGAGAGGACAGCGAGAGGAAGGCTGCAGGAAGTCTGGGGAGGACGGCCGGGAATTGCAGGGGAAGGCGAGTATCATTCTGGGGTAATCCCGAGAGTGGCTCGGGGTTACCACTTTTGGTACTGAAAATTAACCCTGAGCCACACTCAGGAATACCGATAGGAAGGGTAAACTAGGCAGAAACAAACTGCTTGATGATAGCAGAGTGTGTGGTGTTATGCCTGCAGGGACAGCCCCCATAGGTGAGGTTAAGCTTTTTTCCTGCCTAGTGCCTATTCCTGATGGGAGGAGCATAACCCTATAGTCCCTGAATAGATGGAGCTGCGTCTGTCGATGAACAATAGAAAAATGTGCATTTATTATTTTTTGTAAAAAGGTGAACTTGTGCTTTAACTCAATGCACAGAGTATAAACTTCCCTGCATTGTGCACTATAGCACAGGTGTATTTTTTTTTTTCTTTACTGTATATCTATGTTGGTGTGTTATTAAAACTAAATGGCAGTGAACATACACCGTATGTTACATCAACATGCACTAAAGGCTGGTTTAATGAATGTTAATATGCACAGATGTGCGTTTGGTCCCTTTTTGCTTTACATGCCAAAAAAAAAAAAAACTTGTTCAGCCAGTCTTGAAAATTACACACCTTGGTATAGCTAGGAAAGTCACTCTACTCCTTCCCGAACCACCTCCCTGCTATTTGGACAGTGGTGATGATGCTAAGTCATTGTCCACAGAACATGGTATGGTGTACTGTAGTCGGAGAGGTAACATTGCTGAATTTCACCTGCCTTGCTGTACCAGAGGTGTGTTAATTACAAGAGTGGCTTTATAAAAAGTTATAAACTGGCATAAAAAACATGACATTTTTATATATTTAGCTGTTTGGACCTCTAACATCTTGACATACTGCTCTTTTTCCCTCTGGGAGCCCCTAAACGGCTTTTGAGAAGTCAGTATTTGCTAACAATTCAGCAATATTTTGAAATGCTAGCATTATGTGCAGGCATTGAATAGTGTCTGCACACAGAACTTAGCTAAACTACTGATTTTTATTAATTTACCCGGATTTACTTGATCATCAGGAAAAATCACAATGATAAAGCTGATCATAACCAAATAGTTTATCTAATTAGACATTTACATTCCCTGGATGTTTGTAATGATGTGGTTAAGGTGTGGCAACTATTAGACTCTTTACTTCCCTTTTGTGAGGACAATGGATAATAGCCGAAATATTTTACAACTTATTTAAAAGGCATTGTGTAGCAAATAAATAAATAAATGTAATGCCACACCCATTAGGAGTCTGGAGGCTGCAGCTAAAAGCATGTAGGTCAAAACCACACAATGGCATTACCTGACTGGACTATATACACTGATCAGCCATAACATTAACCACTTCTGGATCGGAAGGTTTTACCCCCTTAACCACTTAAGCCACAGCCTATCTCGGACACTTTTTGTTTACAAGTTAAAATCAGTATTTTTTCCTAGAAAACTACTTAGAACCCCCAAAATTTATATATATTTTTTTAGCAAAGACTCTGGAGAATAAAATGGCGGTCATTGCAATATTTTTTGTCATGCGGTATTTGCGCAGCGGTCTTTATAACGCCATGTTTTTGGAAAAATCACATTTCACTGCATTTAAAAAAAACTAAACAATAAAGTTAGCCCATTTTTTTTGTATATTGTGAAAGATGTCATCACGCCGAGTAAATAGATACCCAACATGTTCCAGTTTAAAATTGTGCACACCCGTGGGATGGTGACAAACTACGGTCAATAGAAATCTCAATAGGCGACGCTTTAAAATTTTTTAACGGTTACCAGCTTAGAGTTAGAGTGTAGCTTTTTTTTTTTTTTTTTTTTTAATTATTGCTCACTCTCTGGCGATCGCGGCGATACCTCACATGTGTGGTTTGAACAGCGATTTCATTCGTGGCTCGACTTCCATATGCGTTTTCTTTTGTGCGCGAGCTAACGGCGACGGGGGCGGCTAAAAAAATTTTTTTTCCTATTTATTTTATTTAATTTTTTATCACAGTTTTTCAAGAAAAAAAAAAATCTGATCACTTTTATTGCTGTCACAAACAAACAATGTAAACATCCCTTGTGACAGCAATATGCAGTGACAGGTACTCTTTATGGAGGGATCGAGGGTCTAACAGACCCTAGACCCCTACACTACACTTCCATGTAATCAAAACGCTGAAAACAGCATTTTTGAATACAAAAATATTTTTTTAAATTTGCCGCCTTTAGCAGCAGAGTAACCCGGATCTGATGTCATGGATGCCGCCCCTGAGTTACGCCATCGGAGACCAGATCGAAGTCGCTTCCGGCTTTGATCAGGACTCCATCCAGTCGGCGGACGTGCTGGCTGGGTGCTCCCACCAGGAGACCCGGGCAAAGCCGCGGAAGGCGGTGAGAGGGGGGGATGTCCCCCCCCCGCTCCCCGGGGTAACGACCGAGCGGCTCCCGAGCCGCATTGGTTCTTACCGCCGGAAAGCCGACCGCCGGCTCTAAACAACGGTACCGGGGTGATGTCTCTAGCTAGAGGCATCACTCTGGTACAACACCGCAAAGTTAGCCGACGTAGCCCTACGTCACTTTGCGGTAAGTGGTTAATGGCCAGGCCATTTTTTTGCGATACGGCACTGCGTTACTATAACTGACAATTGCACGGTCGTGCGATGCTGTACCAAAATAAAATATGGAGGCCTTTTTTTTCCCCCAAATAGAGCTTTCTTTTGGTGGTATTCGATCAAGTCTGCGATTTTTATTTTTTGCGCTATAAAACAAAAAAAGAGCAACATTTCTGAAAAAAAAAGAATAAATAAATAAAAATATATATATATATATTTTTTTACTTTCTGCTATATATATATATATATATATATATAGCATTCCCAATAAAAAAAAAATGTAAAAATCTAATTTTTTCATCATTTAAAAAAAAAAAAAATCCCAATAAGGGTATATTGAGTAGTTTGCACAAAAGTCACTACAAACTAGGGGAAAAATTTATGTCATTTTTATTTATTTATTTTTTTACTAGTAATGGCGGCAATCAGCGATTTTTAGCCGGACTGAGACATTGCGGCAGACCGATCAGACCCCTGATATTTTTTACACTTTTGGGGGGACCAGTGACATTACTACAGTAATCAGTGCTAAAAATATGCCGTTACTATACTAATGACACTGGCAGGGAAGGGGTTAACACTAGAGGCGATCAAAGGGTTATGCGTGTCCCTAGGGGGTGCTTTCTAACTGTGTGAGGAATGGGCTTGCTGCTTGAACACAGAGACCTGTGTTCCTAAATAAGAGGAACACAGGATCTCTGTATCCATAACTGACAGAACAGAGGTCTGTTGTGTTTACAATGGCAGACCGCCGTTCTATCTCCACAGGGAGCAAACGCGGGTGCCTGGTGGCAATCATGGCCGCCGGACACGCTGATTGGCTCCCCTTGGCCAATTGGCGCGTGCCCTCTCTAGCAGGTTCCGCAATGCGACGTACATGTACGCCGTTCTGCAGGACAGAGCCGACCTACCGCAGTAAAACTAGGGTAGCTGGTCAGCAAGAGACTAAAGTAGAACTATAGGAAAAACTTTTTTTTTTTTTTTCATTTTGGAGAGAGTAAGGCAGGGTTATAACTCCTGTCAGATTTTATTTTTTCCGCCATCTGTGTCCCATTGCGGAGATTTCCCTTCACTTCCTGTCCCATAGCCAAACAGGAAGTGAGAGGAAATCCCTGCAAATTAAGGGAATTCCTTGGGGATCCCCAAGTCACCAGAACTAGTGTCCCGGTTGGAATATTTCCCCTCTATTACTTTTTTGGGGACAACCCAAAATCTGCAGTTTTTTTTTTACTTTCACTTTCAAGGATAATGGTAAACAGGACAAATAGAGAGAGTGAATCTCCTTAATGGGAGCACAGACAGCAATAAAAACTGACAGGTAATCTAAGCCCTCTGTACTCTATTCAAAATTGAAAAAAAAAGTTTTGCCTTTAGTTATAGTAACATTTCATTGCAATGAGATCTGAAAGTTAGTGGGATATATTAGGCAGCAAATAAACATAAATAACCATAACTGACGTAGGCTCTTTATTTACCATGTGACCAGCGGTGTCCAATCACGGCTGGTCACATAGTAAATAGGAAGAGCCGTTGATCGGCTTTCCTCAGTTCATGCCTGACAGGCACGAGTAGAGGAGAGCCGGTCTGCGGCCCTCCTGACGGGGGGGGGGGGGGGGGGGTCTGTGCTGGTAATCAGAGCATTGATTACCAGTGCAGACCCTTGGGTGGGTGCCACCCATGGCCACCAGGGAGGGCAATCAGGACTCAGGGAGCCTGCCATTGGCATCCATCAGTGCCGCCCCTTTTTTTTTTATTTTCCTTGGCCAAGTATAGTTTTTTACAAACAGGAAGCTAGCCACCCAGGGTGTATATGATGCCGTGTACACCTAACAGGAAACCAATTTAGAGGTCATGTGTTCATCAGGGTTTGGCTATATTAGGTTACTGAAGAGCCGGAGGTCTCAGTCTGCGAGAACACCCACTGGGAGAGGTGAAACGCATTAATGTAGATTCCGGCCCTTCAGCAACGTCTCTTCCGGGTCAGTGGAACGCATGCGAAAGTGTGATGGAACGCACGCCGCTGTGTTCACAGTGTTATTGAGTTACCGGCTTTTATATCAACATGCGATTCAACTCCTGATTTATCAAGTGCAATTCCTTTTGATATATTTAATAAAAAGCTTTAACATACTACACTATTGGACTCTTCTCGGTCTTCCATTCCTAGTATTTGGACATTAGGAGACATCCAAGGAGCCCTCCATAATTACCAGCCAAAGCTTGCTAGACCCCTACACAGTATTGCCTAGGAGTCCACATTGTTTGGTAAGTGAATTCACTTTGGAAGATGTGAAACAGTCACTTTGCACAAAAGTCACACGGATGTTTTTGGAATAAGAGCATTCTTCACTGGACATTTGCTTGTTTATGTGTTTTTCTAATCTTTATATTTTTTTTATTGCATTTCCTCCCATATAATCATATGGACTCAGTTTATTCATTTACAATTACAGGTTGATGATATAGTACATCCCATTATATACACGGTGTGTTTAATATGTATATATTTGGCGTATTGCACTCTTTTGCACTTATGCTTTGTGTTATGTTTTGAACATAATGTGATGAACAGCAGCAGTCTTTGAAGTGTGAAACAATTACTTGGCACAGGGAGGATATTTTGAGTCATTGGTTTATTTTATTACATTTCTCTTCATTTGAGAGGACCCTGCAAAAAAAAAAAAAAAAAAAAAACACACAGGAGGCACTTTTTGGGAAAAAAAAAAAAAAAAACACAAAAGTCCCTCAGTGGAGATTCATTTTTGCCAACCTGGAGGGAAAAAAAAAAAAAGCTCCACTGCTAAATAAACTAAGGAGCAGTGCCACCTGGTGACATCACCGGGCAGCCACACTCCAGGGGCATGCTGGGTTGGTGACTTCACAAGGTGCAGGGCCACCCAGGAACGTCACCGGGTGGCACAGGTCTGTTTATTTAGCGGTGGTGCTGTTAGACAGTGGGAGGTTTGGTCAGGAGTGGAGCGTTTTTTCTTTTGGGTCCTAATAAAGGACTTTAAAAAAAAAAAAGTGCCTCCTGTGTTTTTTTTTTTTTTTAAGACACCATAAAAAAAAATGTAAATGAGTAGTACCCCCATACCCATAGGGGGGTGAGATCTTCGGGCTCCCAGATTCCGATAAGCCCCCTGCCCCTGGTACAGTTTAGGAGATAATTTCACGCAAGTCACATCACTGGCGCACGTGCTCTTAAGGAACAGCCCTCTGTGCCGTTCCTTCAGCGCCCTGTGCCATGAACAGCCAGTCACAGACCTGGAGTCCTCAAACTCAGAAGCAAATGGGATGAAGATGGAGGCAGCTGCAGTGCCAACTTCTCGGCACGGGAGAGCTTTGTTTTCAGGTAAGTTTAAAATAATGTGCTAGTATGCGATGCATACCCCCCCCCCCCAAAAAAAAAAAACCCACTAGTGGTTTACAACCGCTTTAATGATGTGGGTTTGGCGACACTTTTTGGAGGTTAGCATCAGGCATATATAAAGCACAGTGTGTCAATTTTTAAAAAATATTATATCCCTAAATACCTTTTTCCACAGAACTGCTGTGTGGTCACGTAGCAGATCATGTGACTGTACATCAGAGCTGTGCAAGGTCTTTAGGAAAATATTTTTTTTTAAAAAATTGCCACACAGCGCTATATATTAGTAAACAAGAGGGGATACATGCGATTTTACAATAGTAGCAAGAGCGGCGGCGGGCGGGTTGGGGAGAGAAGAGATCGGATCTCACACTGAGCTGATGGGGGGGGAGGGAGAGGAGAGACTCACAGCAGAGAGCAGGATGTCACAAACTGACCATGGTATCCTGAATCAGCAGCTATGATAAGAGTGGTCAGTTTACATGAGTGGAAGACAGCATGGATCAGCCAGGTATTGGGAAAGAGAACGGGACAACTGACAAGGCAAAAGCACTGCAAAGCAGGGATGAGAAAAAGATCTAGTAGTAAAAGTAGCACACATTACACATAGTTGGGCACACATTGAACCCCCTTCCCAGCCAGTGTCATTAGTACAGTGTATAATAGTATTATTGTCACTGGTAATGTTAGTGGCAGTTAATCCCCCCCCCCCCCCCCCCATGGTGATCAAATACCACCAAAACCAAGCTCTATTTTTGTTTTAAAAAAAATTGCATAATATTTATTTGGGCACAGCATTGCAAGAAAATGGCCTGGTCACGAAGGGGGTAAAATCTTCCAAAGCTCAAATGGATTAAAATAGATTGCACCCAGTCTGTTTATGCACCCAGCCTGTTCTATAAACAGACTATACCAGGCTTTTTCTATAATGATTATATACCCCTCTTGTTTCAAAAGCTAGTTCATCAACAAAGAGAATAAGGCCATGGGCATGAGCTCCAGTTTCTGGAGAACGGAAGGATCTATCAGGATAGATCAGGTATCATGGGATATAACCTTGGATCAGACAGCTAAGGTCCAGCAGATGGACATGCTCACAATGGCAGGTTGTAGACAGGGAGAGGGAATTCAGATATGGAATCTGGATGAGAAGGCGTGGAAGCACACATGTTGACACCTGCGTTCTGACTGAGCTACATGAAAAGTACTCTAGAGGTCACGCTAGGTATATAGAGAATAGACTAATTGGCTATGTCTAGCTTTTTATGATGCAATCCAAGCAGAAAAACAAAGCGCTTTACACTTTGAGGGGGTAGAGGCTTTTGAAGAGGGAGAGTTGAAAGTGTCCTCTGTATAATAGCCCTTTTTCCACTGACATCTTTCATAAGATTGTCCAGAGTGACACTAAACAGTCAACCTTATTCAAAGAGTAAGGGTATAAGGCATATTTTGCAAGCAGTTTTTACAGTAATGGTCAGAAATACAAGGCAACCCTGTCTGACCTGTGACCACCACTAGTCCCTGTAAAGGATCCAGGCTTCGGCCATCATGATGGGCATATCCTCAAAACGGGTCTTCAGGGTCTGGGTTTAAAGAAAAAAAAAAAAAATCACAGTCCTGGACCTGTATTACCAACCTGCAGCTGACTAAAACATTCTGCGCTAAGTGCCAAGGTGAGTACAGGATCCAGTGTCAGCAGCAACATTACAGGCTAATGGTATGTTGACTGAGGTTGCTCCAATCTGTTTGGACCGTTTCTTTTGTAACATATAGAAGACAGTGAGGAGTTGATTGAATGTAAAATAAAGCTAAGAGCAATTTCTCTATCGTTCATCCACAGACGCAGCTCCATCTCTTCAAAGACCATTGGGTTATACGCCTCCAATCAGGAATAGGCAGGAAAAAAGTTTAACCACGCCTATGGGGCTGTCCCTGCAGGCATAACCCCACGCACTCTGCTATCAGCAATCAGTTTGTTTCTGCCTCGTTTAAAGCCTCGTACACATGCAACGAATTTCCGCCGACCAGTCGTCCGTCTTTTGTCCAGAGTGCGTGTCTGTTGGTTGGAATGTGCTCTAGACTGCACACGAATTTTCCCGTATGACAGAATTCTACTTCAGAAGTGAGGTCATGTGTTGGATTGTTTTCTATGTGTTCTTTCATCTCTGAGCAAGTCTAGTCTTGCTCATAAGATTTTTCCCCATCAAAATCTGTACTAATGAGACAAAAATAGGACGTGTTTTGACGGAGGACAAAAATTTTAATGCCTGCACACCAGGATTTTGTCAGCCGAAAAGTCAGAGTCGGTTGTCAGAAGCACCATCCTAACAAGCCGAAAATCGGCAAATCGGTCAGACGAAATTTCCCAGCCGAATTTCTTCTCGTGTGTATGGGGCTTTAGGAATAGGACCTAGCTCCCTGCTGGGACTTCGGTCTTAGCTTTTAATAGGGAAATTTGTATTAGATATCTGGTGGTAAAGAGATAAAGTGGAACTTCAACCTAATTAGTCGTTTCTTTTTAAGGTGGTTTCTGACTTTCATCTGAATGAAGACGTTGTGCTGTCTTCACTCTGTCCTAAGCCCAAACATTCAAAGGAATTTGCCTTGCATTCTTTGGATGTTGTTTGGGCAATAAGGGTTTACCTGGAGGCCACTGAGTCTTTTAAAAAGTCAGATGCTGAGTCTTTTAAAAAGTCAGATGCTCTTTTTGTCCTTATTGAAGGACCTCGTAAAGGATTGGCTGCGCCTGCTGCAACCATATCCAGATGGATTAGGCAGACGGTAGTTCAGGCTTATTGACTGAAGGGTCAGGTTCCTCCTTTCCCAGTGAAGGCGCATTCTACTAGAGCGATAAGTGCTTCTTGGGCTTTTCACCATCAGGCTTCAGTGCTGCAAGTTTGCAAGGCGGCAAGTTGGTTGTCTGCGCATACAATCACAAAATTCTACAAAGTTGATGTGTTGGCATGTTCGGATGCCTCCTTTGGCCGCTAGGTTTTACAGGCTGCTATTTAAAGAGAATCTTTTCTGTTTCTCTTTGAGGATTTATGTTTTTTTTTTTTTCAAGGTGAGCTCCAGTTGTTCCTGGTTGAGCTCCATGTTACCTGGTTGGCTAAGTTTATCCTTTGGAGAATTATGGCTTCTTTGCGTTGTTCTCCCACCCCTCATGAATATACTGCTTTGGGACATCCTATTGGTCTCTGAATAGATTGAGCTGTGTCTGTCGATGAACGATACAGGAAACTGGATTTTTGTAAGAACTTACCGTAAAATCCTTTTCGCTGAAGTTTGACAGATGCAGCACTCGCCCCTCTACTTCTGAGTGAATGGGGTTTTTTGTATTCTAAACTGATTGCTGATAGTGTGTGGGGTTATGCCTGCAGTGACAGCCCCATAGGTGTGGTTAAACCTTTTTCCTGCCTAGTGCCTATTCCTGATTGGAGGAGCATAACCCAATGGTCTCTGAAGAGATGGAGCTGCGTCTATCAATGAACTTCAGAGAAAATTATTTTCTGATAAGTTCATACAAAAATCCAGTTTTCCCATGGAAAGAATAGTTCCATCACCTTAGAACATTACCAAAAAAACAAATCAAATGATTCCTGGAATAAAGCAAGGTTATAGGGGGAGGAGCCCCAGGGAGGCATGTCCAATCATTTGAAGGTATGAGCCTTTAACCCAGGGTCTACGAATACTATGCCTGTGTCCTGTGAATTATTAAGATAAATACACTAGTTTAAAAACCATACGTTTACATCTGCCTACCCATAGACATACATTGTGGTTCAGTCTGGATCTATCTGAAAAACTGATAAGCAGATCCAGATTGAACGCCTGTGTGAAAGGGTCCTTACTTCAGTACGTGATTTTAACAGGGTTGATAAAAATATAAGTGAAAATGCACATTACCTGTAAAGATAATAGTAATTACCTATTCTGCTGGCCATGTTGTTGAACACCACTGCAATAAAAGATTAAAGTCTTTTCAGAAACAGATATTTCAGGGAGTGTTGATCTCCTGTGTCCCCCTGTTGACAACCATTAACACTCTTGAATCTAGAAGTAATGTAGGGGTCAACGGGAGAGAAAACTGATCGCACCTGGGGACCTGAAGATCAACACTCCTGGAAACGTTTGTTTCAGATAATTCAGCGATGCATCTCACTGCATTAGAGTAGCAGCGGGAGAGGTAATTATTTACATCTTCCTTATAGGTAACATGCATTTTTATTTGTGTTTTTTGTGAAAGGATTGCTTAGACATCGGAAGCATATTGGCTACCTATTTTAGCCATTAGTTATTCTTTACAGTGTCCACATACATTTGATTTTCCTGTTAAAAAAATCTCTGCTTTTAAGTAATCATGCGATTTAAATTTCCTGTGCAAAAACCATTTTCAGCACTAGTAAAGAGGATGCCAACTAATACAGAAAAGTAGTACTCTTTATTTACCTTTTCAAATATTACATGCACTCAAAAAGTAAACTCTTTATTTAAAACATATCTATAATCTTGTCAATATGAAGCAAGCAAAACACTTACTGAAAAACAAATACCTTGAAAAGCCTTTACAAAAATACATTGCACAGTCCTATTTTGCATCTTTAAAAATAAATTAGTGTTTTCGGTTTCCTTTGGAAAAAAAAAAAAAAAAAGTTTCCCTTTACATCCCTCCCAGATTTACATATAGTATTTGAATTTGATTATTAAATTTCAGTACATTGTATGTATAGGCAATTGCATTCTCGGGGGTCTGGACTGTTGTACAATACCTACATATATAAACTTTATTTAAAAAGCCAGCCAGTCTGCAGAGGTCTCTGGCTACCGAGATTAAAGAACAATTCCACCAGATAAACTTATTGATATAGGATGGAATAGGGCAAGGTTAGAGCCCCCATGGAGTCTGGGAACCCAGCTTTGAATTCTCCTGAGATTTCTACCAATATATCAATCTAGAAACCACTAGAGGGCATAAAGCACAGACCGCCTGTATCACACCTTCTAGTGGTTTCTCTATACCACAAAACTGGAGGCCAGCGACAATGACAGTTCAGAAGAAAAGCAGTCTGTCATCACGTTTGCGGGGGAGCAAAAGTGGCCTAAGACATCATTAGGAATAAAAAACAACCAGCAGGGGATCAAACTTTGTCCTACTCCACGAGAAATAGAAATCCATTATAGGTGGAGTAGTATTTTACTTTCGTTTAGTGTTTCCAGAGTGTTGTAACTATACAAGATGTAGCAGAAAACTGAGGCTCTGAACTTATAAAACATTTCTATAAATATATACATAAAAAATATATTTGACATTTGTTGTTTGGCTAGCTTTCAAAATAATTTAAAATACACGTACACAAGTAAAATAAATCTACAGAAGGCAGACACGCCAACTTTCCCTAGAGAAAATTGAAAAAACAAGCAGATATTGCTGGGGGTTGTAGAGTAAAATAAGAATATCCAGAGTGCGCATTTCCTTTTCCAGTAAAAAAAACATGAACCACATTCATGAATATTACCAATATATTTGTAAAAGCTGGAACAAAAAGGAAACTCCAGTGTTCGTACCAATCATATATTATTTTTTTCTGTCCAAATTAGCAATTGAAACGTGGTTGCTGAGGGCAACTCTTTTGTCCTTTTGTTCCAGTTTAATAGAATACCATTATTGAATAAACTGTGCAAGGTGATTGATGAAGAAAGCTTAACTGCTTTTTTTCTACACTTGTTACTATTAAAGAACTGAAAGAAGTAGCACACAAGTAAATGAACTGTGTACATTGTGGTTTGATTGCTGTAAGCCATTAACAATCTAAAACGACTGTTTAATTTTGCCAAATACAATTTAATAGTAGTTGCAGAATACGGTGCCTAATGTGTGAACACCATGTGTATGCTTTCTGTGTTCACAAAAGGTTCCCCAGAAGCCACCCACAGCAAGCACACCCAAAGACAACAAAAGCACACAGTCCAATGCCCAGCGTTACTGTGACCTTACAATTAGGTGTACACTGGCAGGAGGAAAGTTTAAAGTACCAATATACCCCACTTCATGTTCATAATACTCAGCTGCAAAGTTTCAATCCTGGTACACTTCCTCATACTGGAGGCAGCTCTGTGGCCTTAATAGATTTGAGAGAAATTCACATAGACCTCTACACCCCAATAACCTAGTACTGGACAGAGCAGTTGCCAAAAGTATCCCTGGACAAGTGCTTAAATTGACTGTCATGAGGGAAGTATGAGAGCTGGCATTGCTGGTTTCCCTCCGAAAAGGCTCGTTGTCTGGCTGTGTCTGACTTCAGTACTTTTGACATTTTATTTAAAAAACATGTTTGTTTAGGGTCTGTGATTCAAAAGTATCAGACCACGTAGTCCTATATTCGTTCCAGGTCAGCTCAGACAGCATTAAATCTAACATGTAATCGAGCCAATAAGAGTGCCAAACAAATATCTCGGGCATCCAAAATATTTTAATAATCCACCTGGTGACAGCAAAAGAAAGCTTTGCTACTTGTCTGGTGCTTTCATTGGTTCATTTAAACATGGATTCTTTAGTCTGGGTGACCTTGGTTTTTCAGGGGCTCAAGAAGAACTCCTGAACCCAAGTGATCAGTCACAAGAAGACTTTTCACGGTCTGAAAAAAAAAAAAATATATATTGTGTCCAGCGCCTCACTTCTATCGCTCATTGAGCATTGAAGCCAAAAGCATCACAAAGACCACCAGGAAACTAGCATTCCCAGAGAAGAATTTATCAATGGCAGCCTACATGATCCTCTCACGATAGAGTCCCCTTAACAGCTGAATACCTGTGAAATGGGGGAAGCAATAACTGAAAACATTCTACCCACAGACTGCCTTTTTTTTTAGGTAAATGAAAATGGAAAATTAAGAAACATCCAACACACTTTGGTTAGTTCTATACTACTCCATTCCACAGCAGCCCTTGGCAAACATTTTTCATTTTTTTTTTAATAAAGATGAATGACTGTAGGAACTTTCCATATTATGTAAAGGTTACTGGAAACAAGTTCTGCCCATGATAGCCAGACTGCAGCTCTTTATTTTCCAGCATCGGTTAAAAATAAAAATCTTGCTGCCACGGGCAATAGACCCCTTTCCATCACACATATGGCTCGTTGTTGCCCTTACTTAATAAAATTAATGAGCTTAACCTATGTCAGAGCCTGAAACGTCATGCATTTGAATTTCATAGCAAAGATTTGGCTTTAACTGCAGATCTGCAGCATACGATCATTAAATGTACCCTTTAAACTTTGGCTCCCAAATAATGTGTTAGGTCTACTGCTTACTGAACTTCCAATCCTGAGTGATATGCATGCAGCATTTTGTCAAGCAAACTGGCAACATCTAAGTATATATCAAATGGTTTTCCAATTTTGGCATCGAGAGGGATCCTGAAGAAACATCCCTCCTGCTTGTGTTCCCGACTTATTCCAGTGTTCCAGGTTTGAAGTATTTACACAAATAAAAAAACTATGTACACAGAGGACCAGTGTTCTGCCTTTACTTCACTGGGGTTCCATGAGCTCGGAAACGATAAAGACAAGTGTAATCTGCATGACCCCAATTGGACAGGATTCGTAGCTCCACAATTTGAAAAGGCTTCTCATTTTCTACCTGAAGAACAAAAATAGGAACAATCATACACAAAAACTTTTGATTATAAAAAAAACAAAAATTATGTTTAGACTGAGCAAAAATAGAAAACTAAAGACCTGCCAAAGCCTAAATACTGTATAGCTCACCATCTATATGCTTTGGCTTACACATGGCAAGTTAGAAGGCGATAAAAGGACACATTTCCATGCACAATACATCCGACATCCTACTAGTTTCCTGTATGGACAAATTTTCTTTCGACACTCTTCAGCAAATGGCATTCAAATCAAACACTAACATTTTGTAGGTTGGTGCATTTAGCAAGGAGAACACCAGATTTACAATGAATTAAAGACTGGTTGTTAGGGTTTACTATATTATGTAACAGTCGATTGGTTGGAGTACATATTGCTTTAATTAGGATTCGTATCAAAAAAAGTTTGAAAATTTCAAATTAAAATTACATTTTAAAAACACCATTTTACAAGCAGCAGAAGGGGACACTCGATCGACCAGCCGGCACGTTCGCTGGCTGAACAGAGACAAAGACCAGAACCACTTTGTTTTCGTCTAAAAGATATAAGGAACTGGAAGCCATGACCTTACATCACTTCCGGTTTACCCGGATGTAAACCGCACTATTTTAAAAATTAAAAGCATTTGACCACACTGATCTTGGTGTGATCAAATGTTTTTAAGGGCACAGGAGGGTCAATTGCACTGTGGTGAAAACTGTGGGGCAGTGGAAATCTCATACCCCCTTCCCTATTTGGAGCACATTGGAGCACTGTGATATTCATCAGAACTTTGCTGGGACTATTCACAATACCTGTATTAATCAAATGAGTTTTCACATCGGTCAGGGACTATACAGTGCCTTGCAAAATTATTTGGCCCCCTTGAACCTTTCGACCTTTTGCCACATTTCAGGCTTCAAACAAAGATCTAAAACTGTAATTTTTTGTGAAGAATCAACAACAAGTGGAAAAGAATCAACAACAAGTGGAACACAATCATGAAGTGGAACAAAATTTATTGGATATTTCAAACTTTAATAAAAAACTGAAAAAATTTGGCTTGCAAAATTATTTAGCTCCCTTAAGTTAATACTTTGTAGCGCCACCTTTTGCTGCGATTACAGCTGTAAGTCGCTTAGGGTATATCTCTATCAGTTTTGCACATCGAGAGACTGAAATTTTTGCCCATTCCTCCTTGCAAAACAACTCGAGCTCAGTGAGGTTGGATGGAGAGCATTTGTGAACAGCAGTTTTCAGTTCTTTCCACAGATTCTCGATTGGATTCAGGTCTGGACTTTGACTTGGCCATTCTAACACCTGGATATGTTTATTTAAGAACCATTGCATTGTAGATTTTGCTTTATGTTTTGGATCATTGTCTTGTTGGAAGACAAATCTCCGTCCCAGTCTCAGGTCTTTTACAGACTCCATGAGGTTTTCTTCCAGAATGGTCCTGTATTTGGCTCCATCCATCTTCCCATCAATTTTAACCATCGTCCCTGTCCCTGCTGAAGAAAAGCAGGCCCAAACCATGTTTGACAGTGGGGATGGTGTGTTCAGGGTGATGAGCTGTGCTGCTTTAAAGCCAAACATAACGTTTTGCATCGTTGCCAAGAAGTATGATTTGTTTCATCTGACCAGAGCACCTTCTACCACATGTTTGGTGTGTCTCCCAGGTGGCTTGTGGCAAACTTTAAACGACACTTTTTATTGATATCTTTAAGAAATGGCTTGCTTCTTGCCACTATTCCATAAAGGCCAGATTTGTGCAGTATACGACTGATTATTGTCCTATGGACAGAGTCTCCCACCTCAGCTGTAGATCTCTGCAGTTCATCCAGAGTGATCATGGGCCTCTTGGCTGCATCTCTGATCAGTCTTCTCCTTGTATGAGCTGAAAGTTTAGAGGGAGGGCCAGGTCTTCATAGATTTGCAGTGGTCTGATACTCCTTTCATTTCAATATCGCTTGCACAGTGCTCCTTGGGATGTTTAAAACTTGGGAAATCTTTTTGTATCCAAATCCGGCTTTAAACTTCTCCACAACAGTATCTCGGACCTGCCTTGTTCTTCATGATGCTCTCTGCGCTTTAAACGGACCTCTGAGACTATCACAGTGCAGGTGCATTTATACAGAGACTTGATTACACACAGGTGGATTCTATTTATCATCATTAGTCATTTAGGTCAACATTGGATCATTCAGAGATCCTCACTGAACTTCTGGAGAGAGTTTGCTGCACTGAAAGTAAAGGGGCGGAATAATTTTGCACACCCAATTTTTCAGGTTTTTATTTGTTAAAGTTTGAAATATCCAATAAATTTCGTTCCACTTCATGATTGTGTCCCACTTGTTGTTGATTCTTCACAAAAAATTACAGTTTTATATCTTTAAGTTTGAAGCCTGAAATGTAGCAAAAGGTCGCAAAGTTCAAGGGGGCCAAATACTTTCGCAAGGCACTGTATATGAATCTATGAATTTATTTATTCACCCAATTTATATAATAATTGATATTTTATTTGTTTATATGAATTTTGATATTCTTTGATTGAAGTATCAATTACTTATATGTCACGTTTTGTTGATTTATGCACTTATGGATAACGCAACACATTTCATTTCAGCAATTCTAGCACCAGACCTCCGGTGTTAATCTAAAGTGGTACCTGCTTTTAAAGCATTGCCGATTTACGTTGTTTGTCACCGTTGCATGGGCGTGCGCAATTTTAAAGAGTGACATATTTGATAAAAATTCTTACTCTTGAGTAATAGCTTTTATATTTTACCCAAAAAATTGGGTTATATATTGTGTTTATTGGCCAAAAAAAATTGTATTTGGAAAACTGCACAAATACCATGTGATAAAAACTTGCAACACCCACCAATTTATTCTCTATGCCTTTTTTTTTTTTTAAAGCAATGTCATGTTTGGGAGTTCTAAGAAATTTTCTAGCAAAAAATACTGATTGTTACATGTAAACAAAAAAACAGAAAAGGCCTGGGGGTCAAGGGGTTAACAGAGCAGACAACAGAGCTTGATTTTGCTTCTCAGCATGCGCTTGTACTGAGCACCCAAGTGCTTCCGTGTGAGGGGCTAACCCAAGGGAATACAAATTTTTTGAGAGCCCTACACACCTTTTTTCTGACGAGCACCCGATCGATGCTCGTCACACTGCAAGGTCTCTCCCCTTCCTGCTACCCCGAGTGCAGTGCTGGAGACAGGCAGGGAGGAGATAAACAGCACAATTTAAAAAAGCTCATAGGTTTAAGTCCCTTTTGTGTTTAAAAGCCCCATTTATTTCTGAAAGCACCACTGCCTAATAAACATCAACCCTTCATATTTTCCATTCTGGCAAAACCATTTCAAGGTTTAAATGGAGACATACAGCCATTGAAAATCCCCAGTGATAAAACGGGCTTATTCAATAGCATTGTAAATGAATGAGACCGTTGTCTTATTTTTATAAACCCATAAATAATTTTTTAGTAAATTATGTCTATTTAAAAAAATTCGATTTTATTTAAATATGGTTTTGGCAAAAATGGGATTTTTGACTTACCGTAAAATACATTTCTCTGATGTGTATTGACGGACACAGCACTTCCTCTTCTTGATCATAGGATTATGATGCCCCCTACAGGACTAGGACACTAGGCAGAGAAAAAAAAGTTTGAGCACGCCTATGGGGCAGTCCCTGGGGGTATACTCCCAATTCCTGCTATAGGTCTTCAGTTTTGTAACAAGCAGTGTCAGAAGAAAAACCCAACTCCATAGAGGGGCGGGTGCTGTGTCAATCAATGAACATCGAAATGGATTCTACGGCAAGTCAAAATTCCAATTTTCCCTTTCGTTCATTGACGGACACAGCACTTCATCTTCTTGACTGTAGTGACTTTCCAAAGTAGTGTCAAACATGAGTGGGAACAGCAGAACAAAACTTCCAAGGCTAAACCTTGGAAGTTTAAATGTCAACTTGGTAACTTGGAGTTCAAATGTCAACAGATGGAGCTCACCTGTAAAAAAAAAAAAAAAAAAAAAAAAAAAAAACACCCTCAAAAGGGAGGACAAGTTCTCTAAAAACAGCAGCCTACAAAGCTTTGCGGCCAAAAGGAAGCATCTGTAGATGCCAACACATCCACTTTATAAAACTTAGTTAATGTGTGTACAGATGACCAGGTGGCTGCCTTGCAAACCTGCATCACAGAGCCTGGTGCTGGAAGGCCCAGGAGGCACTAAGCGCCCAAGTAGAGTCGGGTCTGATCTATCTGGAAATGGTCGAAGCAGAGGCAGCCAGCCCTTTGCGAGGTCCATTCGTGAGGACAAATAGGGAGTCTTCATTCAGATGAAAATCAGATGACCTTTGGAAGGAACGAGGCACATGGACGAAGAACCACCTTAACCCTGTGAACTGCCAGGTAAGGTGAACGACAAGACAACGCCGCCAGTTCAGACAACCTGCGCGCAGAAGTAATGGCCACCAAAAAAAAAAAAAAAAAAAAACACCTTCTGAGACAACGTAAGCTGGGGAATCTCCCTATTATTTTTAAAAGGGAGGCTTCTGGAGAACTGACAACACCAAAATTGAGGTCCCAAGGCGGCCATGGAGAATGCACTGGGGGAATCAAGTGTGTCATGCCCTGTAGAAAGGTATGCACCAATGAGTGTGTGGCCAACAGACATTGAAAGAAAACCGCCAAGGCTGAGACCTGGCTTTTGATGGTACCCAAGGCCAGGCGCTGCTCAACCCTTCGGAGGAAAGCCAAGATCAGAGTCACCAAAAAGGAACAAGGGTGAACTCTGAGGGATTCACACCACTCAACGAAAGTCTTCCACGTGCGATGGTAAATCTTTCCAGAAGTAGATTTTCTAGCTTTTAACAGCTAGAGTTAGACAACCCTCTATCCTTCAGCACCTGGCTTTCAACAGCCAACTTGTCAAAGCCAGCGACTGTAAAAGCAGGATGGAAGATTGGGCCTTGGGACAACATATCCTCCCTGAGAGGAAGTCTCCAAGGAGCATCAGCAACCAGCCACACCTGATCAGTGTACCAAGACCGGCGAGGCCAGTCTGGAGCCACTAGGATGACCAGAATCTGTACAGCAGAGGGGACTGGAATGAATCGTTCTGCCCACCTTCGAATATCGGCTCATTCTACTTTCCGAGCCGCCACTTCCTGTGCCCCCCTTGGTGATTGACATAGGCCAAAGCCATTGCATTGTCCGATTGAATCCGTACAGGACACCCCTGGAGACTACATTGATCTGTAGCCTGAACTCTTCCAGGAGACCAGACCCCCCTGGTGCACACTGCGCCGAGGACACCTCCCCCCACCCAGATAGGCCGGCATCCGTGGAGACAACCGTCCAGTACAGGGGAAGAAATTATTTTCCCTGACAAAGTACTCCAGCTCAACAGGATTAGATTGTCCAGAGACTGAGAAATCTTGTTCCATTTTACCAGAATCTCCTTTTGCAGAGATCTCCTGTGGAACTGTGCAAACGAAACCGCCTCAAAAAAGGTCGACGCCATCAGGCCCAGCAACCTCCAGCAAGTCCGAAGGGACAACCGTCTGCTGGATAGCAGAAGCCAAATTGCCTCCTGCAACTTTTGAAGTTTCTCCAGAGGAAGAAACACTCTGGCTAAGGACAAATCCAGAGTCAGACCGAGATAGTCCAGGCTTCTGAAGATTCAGAATCCAACCGAACTCCCTCAGCATTTGCAGAGCAATCTCCAAGTTCTCCAACAAGACAGTCAAAGACTCTGCTTGTAAAAGATCGTCCAGGTACCCCAGTACCGCAATCCTGGGCCAACGCAATCATGCTAGAAACAGGATCAACACTGTTGTGAAGACCAGAGGTGAGACCAAAGGGTAAGGCCACGAACTGATAATGCTCCTCGCCCACAGCAAATCGAAGAAGCACTGATAGGAGACACATATTGGGATGTGAAGGTAGGCATCCTTGATGTCGATGTAGGTGAGAAAATCGCGCTGATGTAAGGACACCACCACCATGGGCATTGACTTCATTCGAAAATTCGGTACCCGCACAAAGCAGTTTAGCGCCTTGAGGTCCAGTATTGGACACACCTTTCCCTCCGTCCAAGGAACTGTAAACCGGTTTGAGGAAAAACCTTGAAAATGTTTCGACTTTGGAATCGGAACAATCGCCCCTTGAAGCAACAAGTCTTGCACCGCGCCTTAGGGATCCTTTAATCGATCCGGGGACAGCCGCAGGTTGGAAGGGAAGAATGTTTCCGGTGGATATGATGAAAACTCGATCCTGTAGCCGGAGCGAATGACTACGTGGACCCACTTGTCCTGGATCAGGGAGGTCCACGGATCCAGCAGCGAAGATGTCTCCCCACCCCAGGTATGGGTGAGGGAGCCCCTTCATGCACAGGAAAGCTGGTCCACAGGACTGGCAGAACCCGTTCGTGGTTTGCCCGAAGACTTCTTGGAACCCCCAGCGGAGGGCCGCTTGTGAGCCGAAAAGGAAAATTCCCTGTCTGCGATGGGACTCCTTACCCTTAGAAGCCTGAGGAAGAAGAGTACTCTTTACCCCTGTGAGGCCTTTGATGAGGTCATCAAAGGAAGCTCCAAACAGGCGATCCCCATGAATGAAAGATCGGACAAGACCTTTTTAGAAGCCTGGTCCGCAGACCAGCATTTCAGTCAGATAATGTGCCGCAGGACCACTGCTGAGACAGTCTAGAAATCAGAGGAGCGGCATCCAAAGAGGCGTCACAAATAAAAAAACTGTAGCCCTTGGACCAACTGATCCGCCAGCTCCACAAAAGGCAGGGGGGAGCGGTTTCTCCTCCAGGTCCCGGCGTAGCATTTTAGCCTATTCAGTCATAGCTTGTGACATTAGGGTAATAGTAAATACCGGCCTAAGTGGCGACCCAGCCACAGTGAACATATGGCGGGTCAAGGCCTCTGACCGCCTATCCCCCTGGTCTGAGAAAACCGGGGACTCTTCAACCGGAATTACAGTGGCTTCATTTAACCTGGAAACTGGGGATTCCACTACAGAAGGTACCATCCATTTTTTAAGGAGGGGTCCTCAAAAAGGTACCACATTGCAAAACGCTTAGGGATTGCAAGGGTGCGTTTTGGGCACCCCCACTGTTTTGAGACAATATTGTCAAAGGAGAAGGGGAACACTCTCGCCGCTTTTGAGGACCTGTGGATGCCAAAGATGACCCACACCTCTGATGCTACGTTAGTCGCATCTTCCATATGCAAGGTTTCCCACACAGATACAACCAGTGTATCCACTAGCGCCTTTTCATGTGCGGTTAGAGGAATCATCCTCACTATCTGAGCATGCAGGGTGCGTGGATGCAGATCTCGAAGGGTAACTTGCATTCGAAGCGGCCAAATCAGACTCTGGATCGGAGGAGACAGAAGAAGCAGATGAAGAGGGGGGCGCTTTTGGTCCTGGGCAAACGGGCTAACCTAATTTACTTTGGACACCAAGGACTCCAAGACTGCCATCAGTGAAGACAGTTGTTGGACCCTGGAGGGCCCTGCAGCCTCAGAGGGCAGGCGGTGAAACATGCTTCATGGACTCTTTTGGAACCCACAAAAAGAAGTGTAATAAAAAAGATGGAGGAACAAATGCCATTAAAGAAAAAATTGCCAGGACCAGAGATCCCAGCAAGGAACTAGGTCCTTACTCCTGACTAGGCAGAAAAAAAACTGAAGACCTATAGCAGGAAGTGGGAGTGTACCCCCAGGGATTGCCCCATAGGCGTGCTCAAGTTTTTTTTTCCCGGCCTAGTGTCCTACTCCTGTAGGGGGCATCATAATCCTATGATCAAGAAGAGGAAGTGCTGTGTCCGTCAATGAACATCAGAGAAATTTCACGGTAAGTCAAAAATCCAATTTTTACCAAAACCTATTTAAATAAAATCGAATTTTTACATAGACATAATTAACTAAAAAATTATTTATGGGTTTATAAAAATGAGACAACGGTCTCATTCATTTACAATGCTATTGGGGGCAGTATATTTCTACGGTCAAGAAAATGAAGTGCTGTGTCTGTCAATGAATGAACAATACATTTTTTTTTAGCAGGACAATTAGATTGTCATTATGGACAAATAGATTGGGACCCCGTTTTGGACAAGTAGTTTTCTTAAAAACCCATGGGAGTAGTAATTATTTTGAGACAGTTATACATTTTTGCACGAGTGTCAAAAAATACTCACTTTTCCTTGCCACATATACTATGCCTCCCTACATTATTAGCTACACACTGTTACACTATAAGCTAAATGTAAGTGGTGGGCTACCAATCCATTTACATTTTCAGCAATGCGAGTCAACTGAGGTGACTTCCAGAAAGCAATGTTTCTTAACATGCAAATAGCGTATGTAGCTTCTATTGTTGTAGTTTTATTGCATACAAACAATACAGTTTGCATTTAACATATCCGGGGATTTTCATATTATACCAGCACTCAAAACAGCAAAACAGATAATTTATGGGCAACATGTCCAAAAGTACTCCCCTTTAAAGGAAATTTAAAGCAAACCTAAAGTCAAAAACTGGCTTTTTTTTGCAGCCAGTTTCTGACCTTCATTTTTCTTGTAATTCCGTGACTGAGCTTGAACAAACCTCACCATCAAGAAATGATGTGATAAATCCACATTTAACTTAAGACACACAGACTTTCATCTCACATTCAGCCAACATTAAAACGATTGTAAAGTATCATTTTTTTTCCTATAAAAATAACAAACATGTTCTACTTACCTGCTCTGTGCAGTGGTTTTGCACAAAGCAGCCCAGATCCTCTTCTTTTGGGGTCCCACCCTCTTGCTCCTCCTCATTTGCTCACTGACTTTTGATTGACCGTAGCGGGAGCCAATGGCGTCGTCCACGGTCTCGGCCAATAAGGAGGGAGTCCTGGACAGCAGAGACTCTTGTGCAACATCGCTGGATCGAGATAGGCAAGTATCCAGTCAGCAGCTATCTTCACTGAGCTCTACAGAGTATAACTTCAGCTCTCCACCCCCTGCTTTCTGAAAGCTCAGGCAGACTGTAAAAATTCTGGACTTTGAACGGATGTAGAGAAGAGAAGATTGCAGATATAGGTACAACATATTTGTTTAATCCATGTATCACCATGTCTCAGTGCAGAAAGCAAAATGACTCAGACCACTGAAGATATGGTTGTAGTATTTATCCACAGTTTTAGAGCTTCTGGGACTTTCTGGGATAACTAAAAGCAATTTTTTTTTTTTTTTTAAGAAAAACCGATTGCCAATTGCTGGCATTAAAATGCCCTTTTTACTTACCTATAGCTGTGATCACGTGAAGTTCCAGTACCAAATCTTCCCTCTTCCTTTGTGTACATCCAGTGCTGTCCTTCAGGTGTACATATCACTCACTGCCTGTGTGACATGAACAATTCCTATATGCTGTCCAGTGACAGGATAGTTTCATGATTCAGAGGAAAGTGACGTCAGTATGATGGGACTAGTGATCTCTGGTACATTTGCAGCCCCAGATTATCGGTTGCCAGCATTCAAACTGCATCTACCAGGAACTTGGATGTAGGACTTAAGCTGGATATAGACAGATCGCAATTCGGCTGGCTCAGCAGAGACCAGATGAATTTTTTATCTGTGTGTGTGTGGCCCTCCCTGTTCGACATACATCAATCGTTAGACCGATGGTACATGCTGAAAACTTCTGTTCGGTGGCTGTAGCCACTAATCAGCATTTTCTTACAGCAATGCTCCTACGAGAAAGATTTCTCCATCAACCTCGCTTGTGTGGATGGAGGAATCTGTTTTTGTTTAGCCCGCTATGCCCAGCTTTCGGTAAGTATATCTTGCTCAGGAAAGAAACATAGAAATCCTTGCAGTAAGGTTAGAGGTAGATGGAAGGGAGTTCATATTTTGCTCAGAGTGGGGCTTCAAAGTTGGTTTTAGACTGCCATCTTTATTTACTGGCCATTTTTGAAGCATGTTCAATTTAAGTACAAAAGTTACAGCACAAAGAACCACCTACCGACACTTGAAACGTTTGCAGAGGCTCTCCCTCTTCATCATAAATAGACTGAACCAACATTGTCCCATCTTCCTGATACTCATCTTCCAACCCCTTTCAAGAAACAAACATACTGTGAATATAAAATCATGCATACACCAGAGACCTAAATACATGAAAAAGGGTTCACTTACATATACAGCAAAATCCTTGGGTGCACTTGTGATGTTTCCAGTGGGGGAGAGAGACTTGGGAATGTGTTCTAAAGAGAAAGCGGTTGGGAAAATTGCCATTGATAGTCGTACAACCAGATATCCTTGAGCACCTTTAAATGCCCAGCAGTTCCCAGGATACATGTCAGGCTGGCAAAAGAAAATTCAAAATTTAGAGCATGGTCTTTTCAAAAATTTGATGTACTAACGTCTGCAACTGCAGCAACTTCAAGTGCCATTTAATATTCTCGATTTGTACTTATTAGCAGAAGCCTATAGCAATCAATCAGAAAGACTGTTTGACTAGACAATTGGATTTACTCCCCACTCTAGGAGCCACAATACATATCAGCTGCAACTCTTAAAAAGTCATCACAACACTTAATTTATTAATGCGTTTGATTTCTTAGGACATGTAGTACTTTGTCCCATCTTCCTAGGTGCTGTCCAAAGCTTCTGCAAGGTCAGACCCTTCCCCCAAGGTGTCCAAAAGCGGTCAGTCAAAATAGTCATCTTACTAGCTCCACTGATTGACAGTCGTGGTGAAGAGGCACCCTGTCTGACATCACAACTTGCCTTGGACAGCACCCAAGAAGATGGGGCAAATTACTACATGCAACTTTGTCCTCTGGGAAAAATAAAACAAAGAAAAAAGGAAAAAAGGGAGAAAAAAAAAAAAAAGAAAAAAGGTTGGGCTTGGCAGCAGGAGCTTTCATAAGAAGATCATGTCATTTTTACAATTACTCTAAGCTCCCCCTGATACCACTGTGTTGAAACAGTTATTGAGCCTTCTTGATTTTTTGTTTTCTTTGCACTGGGCCGTTGTTGGCCTTGTGTAAAGTCCACTGTATGTTACCTGTTTTCTACTTATAATAAAAAAAGAAAAAAAAAAAAATCGAAGTGGGACCATTTCTTTATGCCACTTGAATCTCTATGCAATCCTTCCCTACGCTTTCCCTTTCTAGTAAATTTGTCACTCAAGTCTTGTGAGTAACTGTGGTATTTATTCAAGACATTTTTCACACAGTAAGGCTCCTTTTACTCTTGTGCAACCTGAAAAAGTCGTGCGACTGACGATTTTGACTGGACTTGATGCAATGCCTGTGTAATCTTGAGGTCTATGAACCAAGTCGCAACAAAGTCAGACCAAAGTAATGCAGGGACTACTTTGCAGTCGCACAGATATGAACAGTACTCATTGGAAATCATGGGGTATGACTTGTCATGCGACTTTGCAGTCCCAAGTCACATACGTGTGAAATGGGCCTTAAAGGACACAACTGCTTAAACAACGAGTCTCTCCTTTTTAGCGAGCATAGAATATCACAATATATTATGCAATATATATTATGCTGTAAAATATGCCCACTGAAAACACTCAGCACATTGATTTAAATGATTTTGGAGTTCATTACTATGTGGGCTCTGGTGGACAACAGTGTTTTGATTATACACTGTGCAGGATCTCTTCACTTCAATGAGCATATAATGAGGTCTGAAGGGAAAGCTGCACACTGAAGGTGTTTTTTTTTTTTTTTAACTTGATGCATAGATTACACAAAGGTAA
Organism: Pelophylax lessonae; assembly: GCF_965119305.1. NCBI lineage: Eukaryota > Metazoa > Chordata > Amphibia > Anura > Ranidae > Pelophylax > Pelophylax lessonae. Next base: position 96,919,799 of record NC_138773.1, read on the forward strand.
AAACTGGATTTTTGACTTACCGTAAAATCCCTCTCTCTTAGGTTCATTGACGGACGCAGTCCTCTGATGCATATCTGTAGTGTTATACTGCCCCCTACAGGAGTAGGGCGCTAGGCAGAAAAAGTTCTGGCTACACCTATGGGCAGTCCCAGGGGGTATACCCTCTCTCTTCCTGCATAGGATGTCAGTTTAGTATCAAAGCAAAGCAGTGTCAGAGAAAACAATACCAACCCAACTGTAAATAGAGGGGCGGGTACTGCATCCGTCAATGAACCTAAGAGAAAAGGATTTTACGATAAGTCAAAAATCCAGTTTTCTCCATCGTTCATTGATAGACGCAGTCCTCTGATGCATATCAGTAGGGACGTCCCAAAGCAGTACCACAAAAATGAGGGGTGAAAAAAGACGGAAAAAAACAAGTCCCCAAGGCTAAACACAGCCAACTAGGCAACACGGAACTCATCAGAACAGCATGATGAGGCCCACCTGAAACAAACCGTAAACACTCAAGGAAGGCCAAAAAGCCTTAACAGCAGTCTGCAAAACTTTGCGGCCAAATCAGCTGATGCCAACACATCCACTTTAAAAAATTTAGTAAAGGTGTGAACAGACGACCAGGTAGCCGCCTTGCAAACCTTGAGCACAGATGCCTGATGGCAAAAAGCCCAGGAAGAACTAAGCGCCCGAGTAGAATGCGCCTTAACAGGAAAAGGTGGTACCTGACCCTTAATTGAATAAGCCTGCACCACTGTCTGTCTGATCCATCTGGAATAGTCACAGCAGACGCAGGCAGCCCTTTCTTTGGGCCATCCGTGAGTACAAAGAGCAAATCTGACTTACGAAAAGACTCAGTAGTCGCCAAGTACACCTTGATTGCCCGAACTACATCCAGAATATGCAGAGCATATTCCTTAGGATGTTTGGGCTTAGGACACAAAGATGGTAATACAATGTCCTCATTTAAGTGAAAACTAGAAACCACCTTCGGAAGGAAGGACGGATCCGGACGAAATACCACTTTGTCTCTATGAACCACCATACAGGGAGGATGACCGGACAATGCCGCCAGCAACGACACGCGCGCAGAAGTAATAGCCACCAAGAAGGCCACCTTCTGGGATAGGTTAAGCAGAGGAATCTCCCGAATGCTTTAGAAGGGAGGTTTCTGGAGAACCGACAGCATCAAATTAAGGTCCAAAGGTGGCTACGGAGGTCGCACCAGAGGTACCAAGTGTCGCACCCCCTAGGTGAAGTTAACTCACCAGAGAATGGGTGACCAACAGCCTTTGATCAACTCCCCATTGAAGGAAAGCCAAGATCCAAGCCACCGAGTAAGAGCGAGTGGGAGCCCCAAGAGACTCACACCACACAATATACAACTTCCACATACGATGATAGATCTTCCTAGAAGTCGCTTTTCTCGCTTTAAGCAGAGTAGGAATTACTGAGGCAGATAATCCCCTGTCCTTCAGCCCCTGTCTTTCAACAGCCAAGCTGTCAAAGAGCAGGATGAAAGATTGGCCCTTGAGACAGTAGATCTTCCCTGAGAGGAAGTCTCCAAGGAGTGTCAGCGACTAGCCTGACCAGGTCGGAGTACCAGGCTTGGCAAGGCCAGTCTGGAGCCACAAGAATGACTCGAATCCCTTCCGCCTCGATCCTGCGAAGAAGTCTCGGCAGCAACTTGAGAGGAGGAAAAGCATACATCAGCTGATACTGATCCCACGGGGACACCAGCGCATCTGCGGCATGTGACAGAGGGTCCCGCGAGCGGGCCACAAACCTCTGCACTTTCCTGTTGATTCGAGACGCCAACAGATCCACATCTGGAGTGCCCCAACGGAGGCACAACTGCTGGAACACCTCTGGATGGAGGGACCATTCCCCTGCAGCCAAGGCCTGTCGACTTAGGTAATCCGCCTGCCAATTTTCCACTCCTGGAATGTGAACATTGGAGAGGGCTGGAACAAGGTGCTCTGCCCAGCAAAGAAGGCCTGCCACTTTCAAGACCGCAAGAACACTCTTGGTGCCCCCTTGGTGATTGACATAAGTCATGGCCGTGGCATTGTCCGATTGAATGTGCACTGGACAACCTCTCAGGCGCTTGGTCCAGTGGACTAGGCAAAGCCAGATCGCTCTCAGCTCCAGGACATTGATCAGTAACCTGGATTCCTCCAGGGATCAGACTCCCTGAGCAGAGAATCTGCCGAGGAATCCTCCCCACCCGGACAGGTTTGCATCCGTGTTGACAATTGTCCAGTATATAGGGAGGAAGGATTTTCCTTACTTGAGCATCGGGGACCGAAGCCTCAAGATCAGCAACTCCCTGGTGACCTGGCTCAGCTGGATCCAAATGTTCAGAGTTTGGATTCTTGTTCCATTTGAGAAGGATTTCCCTCTGGAGGATCCTTGTGTGGAACTGAGCGAAAGGGACTGCCTCAAAAGACACCATCAGTCCCAGAACTCGCATACAGGTTCGAAGGGACAACCATTTGATGGACAGCAACCGCTGAACCGCAGTCTGAAGTTACAAGAGTTTTTCCCGGAGGAAGAAACACCCTGGCTGAGGGTTCAAAGTCAGGCTCAGATAGCCCAGTCTCATGGAAGGGACCAGAGACAACTTCTGAAGGATCAGAATCCACCCGAACTCCTACAGAGTTCTGATGGTGATTTCCAATTCGTTGTCAGCACCGTAGGGGACTCTGCACAGAGAAGCAGATCGTCCAGGTTAACTCAGGACCGATATCCCCCGCTGCTGTAGCAGCGTGAGGATTGGAGCCAACACCTTCGTGAAAACTCGAGGAGCAGAGGCGAGACCAAAGTGTAACGCCACAAACTGATAGTGATCCTCTCACATGGCAAAACAGAGAAACCGTTGGTGACCTGCACAGATTGATGTCTATGGAGGCCAGGAAATCCCCCTGATGTAGAGAAGCCACCACCGTGCGAACCGATTCCATCTTAAATTTCTGAATTCGCACAGAATCATTCAGTGCCTTTAGGTCCAGGATTGGAGGCACTTTGCTTTCCTTCCTGGGAACCATCAGAAACTGCCCAGGGTAAAGGGAGGGGCTCCACCCACAGAACGCCTCCAGGAACTCCCATACAGATTCCTAGCAGAAGAATCCACCGCAAAATGGCTGAACCGGGTGTCCCAAGATGGCCGCTGATCTCTGCCGCACATGTGGCTACAAGAAAATGGCAGCCCAAGTGGAGCAACTGAGGACCCTCAGGGGGCCCCCCTAGACTCCATAGCGTTAGCGATCAGCAGGTGGGCCCTGGAAGTACAGACCGAGACACCTCCCCACCCTCCCCCGCACGAAAGTTAGCTCGGCGCCGACACCCTCCCCCCCCCCCCCGACCCCCATTCAGCCTGAGAACGTAGTCCCAGCCCCCGGGAGTAGGCCCACCAAACAGCCCCCTGCGTGGTTGGGGGGAATAGAAGAGGGGGTGCATGACCGGACAGAGGGGAACCCCGGATTGTGAGTGTCCCAGGGAGGGGCCCGCATCCACCCCAAAATCCGCCATGGGGAAAGGGGGGGGGGGGGGGAACATTTACTCACCATACCAGGAACACAGGCAGGCGCCACCTCCTGACAGGACCCCGGCCAAATAGGTACGATGTGACTCGGGCCTAGACCCGGTCGTGTGCGACCTGGCTAGACTTTAACTCGCGGGGCCAGTCCCCGTCCAGTAAGACTGTCGCAGCCGACCCAGCGCAGAGTTAGGTCTGCATGCCCTGGCCGGCTGGGGTGACCACTAGATCTATACATCCAGCCTGCGGCTCAGATCAGGCATAGTTGCTTGTAGAACTTACAGGAAAAAAAATCCTGAGAAAGCTAGCTAAAAAATGTTCTACATAAAAAAAAAAACTATTTTTGCCAGGACCAGAGATCCCAGCAAGGAACTAGGTCCTTACTCCTGACTAGGCAGATTAAAACGGACATCCTATGCAGGAAGAGAGGGTATACCCCCTGGGACAGCCATAGGCATAGCCAGAACTTTTTTTGCTGCCTAGTGTCCTACTCCTGTAGGGGGCAGTATAACCCTACTGATATGTATCAGAGGACTGTGTCTGTCAATGAACAATAGAGAAAGACCATCAGGCTTGAGAAGCACTTTATATAGTCACATAGTGTGGTATTCAAGCTACATATTGTGCCTAAAGCACTCATTTTAAGAACATAATTAATGCATTCCTTTAGCAGTAATTTACATTCTGAACATTCCTATAGTTCTGCATACACTTGTAAATGATCTGAGTAGAATAAAAGTTTACAGCAAAATGATATTCTTCTCGCATTGGCAAACCTATACAGTGCAAAAAAATGTTTCATTTAAATTTTTGTTTAAACTTGTATTTTACATTTTAGGCTCCGTTCACATGTAGGTGTTTTGGGGCGTTTTTGGGGAGTTTTTCTGCTCTAGGATCAGCTCTCAAAACGCCCAACAAGACAAATCCTATTCATTTCAATGGTCCCTGTTCACATCTGAGCGTTTTGAAGCTGTGAGCAAAACGCCCAATGCTCAAAAAAGTACATGAGCTTCTTTTTGGGCAGATTACAAGCGTTTTCCATTGATCTCTATTCAATCTAAAAACGCCTGCACAAAAAACGCCTGTAAATCGCGGTAAAAATCGCGGTAAAACCGCGTGAAAACGCTACGCTCAGGTGTGAATGTAGCCTTAGGACAAACTGTAAAAAATGTATTTAGAACTTTGCATCATTAATTAAAACTACTCTGGTAGAACAATTTAAACAAATTCACTGGCTTATTTTTCTATATCTTGAGTCGTTAGTTCATGAACTAGAAAATAAATCATGGCATTCAATCAGATCACCATTTTCACTGATCCTTTGTCTTCTGACTCCTGACAAACTGATAAAGAAAAATAAATAATCAAAGCGGAACATGTATTAATTTATGCCTGCCTTGATGGGCATCACCGCCCTGGGGCTGTAGTACAAGATGTGAGAAACGCTGGCCAAGAAATCAGACCTGATGGCATAATCTTATTCCAAATAACTGTTGTGTGTTCATATACCCTCAGATAAGGAAAACATACTGCTGTCCCACTCATCTGACCACATCTTTATGTAAGATCATACAGCTCAGGTTTGCTGGCACCCCTTTTTGCTAATGAAACTGAGCTATGCTTGATCCTGCTTCATGAAAGCATTAGAACACATACAGCCAGGCAAGCTATACAGTGCTTTCCAAAATGAATTGGCCTGGTGTTGAAAGCCCTGCAGACGTGTTAAAATTTCTATAGATACGAGGCTATGTACAATTATAAATACTACATTGTGTGTTGGTTTTTAATGTGCAGTTGTAGGATATTTTGTGGTTTGTACACAATGCTACACATAGCGATATGCAACGCAAATCTAAACACTTGCCTAATAAAAACATGATCAAAAAAAAAATAGGTATTTTTTCCTCACCTGTATTACCACTCTGGGAGACTGAGATAAATACCACAATGGAATTCCAAACAAACTTAGGAGTGCTGTTTTTGTTCCATAGGTTTCTGAACAACGAGTACCCAAAATGCTGCCACCTAGATGAATCAGACAAATCAGGTTGGCTTTAACAGATTCAGAGAAAATTTACAAAAATGGAGGATACAAAAGTAATCTTAGGAATCAATACAGATGGGAATAAATTGTGACTCCTGTATAGGCAGTTTTACTTACTTCCCTTTTGACACTCAGTTTCACGATAGGAAAGCAGAACCCTGGAGTTATAGCTCACTGGAACAGATTTCACTTACTACAAAATTACGAGAGATAAGAAAGCTGATCCATTGGCTCAAATTGTACCTGAGAATACTCTATAAGAGAAGTCCTCTTTGATTGGATGAGGGGGATTGTGATGTCACTACCCTACTTCTCCACCTCGTCTAATCAGAGAAGGCTTTGCAATCAATCAATCTGAAGAGTGCAAAGCGTTCTCTGAATGGTGCATGTGCAGAGAACGACTCCCTGCAGAGCAACTGCTTAATGCAGGACTTGGAGAATCTCCAGGATCAGAGTAGAAGCAGTGGCTACTAGAGTGGTTCTCTGTCTCCACAGGAATCAGTCAGGTATGACATATGCATACTTACATTGATCCAAGCTAGACCAATGTAACTATGCAAAATGAAAAAAAAGCCATACCTAAAATTGAACTTTAAGGTCCTGTTCCTATCTGAGCAGCACCACATGATTCTGCCCATATTTCTGGATCACGTTAAAAATGTGCGCTCGGGTGCAATGGTACCCCAAACACGCTAAAGAAATAAGCATTGGGTGACAAACTTAAAAAAAGCACAAAAATGCTCTATGCAAAAACAGGTAAAAGTCAGCTCCAAAAAAGGGTACAGAAGTTGCTTTGGTGCATTTGTGCGGGATTCCCACAACTAAAGCTAACATGTTTTGATGCAGAGGAAAGTTTTTTTTTTTTTTTTTATGTAAACAGGTTTGCAAAATAGATCATGCAAACTGCTAGTGGAATGGAAATTAAATTATTCCGCATTTTTAAACTTAGTTGATTATAAAACTACACATGACTTAACAGCAAGTATCAAACAGATGTGAGCACAATAAACAAACACAGCCAACTTCCCCTCCAATGTAAATTTAGACTTCGTATTATCAGTACCAAATTATGACTCATGTGACATTTTGCCTTATTATAGGCACAAAAAAACAAACAAAAAAAAGAAAAAAAAAAAAAAAACCATAAGTACTCCATTAATAGACTACTACAATTTTTTTTGTAACACTTAAAAGTGGAACTAAACGCAACACCTACAGAAAACTGCAATTAGGCAACTCTTCACTGCAGAGGATGCATACAATGTCTCTTCTGCAATAATACACCCTTACCTGCCTGTTCCTGGTTTTCTGTTGAACGTACACTGAGCTGCGCATGCGCAGCTCTGCATGCATCGCCGACGATCTCTGGCTGTGCTGGTCTGACTCCTGCACGTGATGTCAACCCCCACCAGCCCATCAAGGTGCAGCTGGGATGTAACCACAGCAAACATTGCTGGAAGGTGAAGGAGAGTATACTGGGGAGTTTAGTTCCACTAAAAACTTTTTTTCTTGGAGAAAAAGGGTTTCTAAAAGTGTAGGTAAATCCTTAAACTTCTCTTGCTTGGTCTCATCTGGGCTGAAACGTACTATTGACCTTCTTCATATCTGCTAAAAAAAATTTGTGCAGAAATATATGTTTTGTATTTTGAAAATAAATACTTGCTGATCCTGCCAGAAACCCAGTGAACAGATAACTTCCTGAAGTGAACTGACAATGCTGCACTCTGATCTCAAATAATGTTATCAACCTTGCTCAGTTCTGCCAGAGGTGCACTACAAAACATTTACCATGTTAACCTCCATACAGTAGAATGAGTGAGCATTTTCACCGTTGGATTTGAGTATTACTGGCATGACTGGCCATGTTGAAGAACCCATTTCTAAGAACCAGTAAAGCAGTATTAAATTACATGGGGGGGGGGTTGTTCGATCCACTATCACTACAATCTATAAAACATACAGAAAAAAAAAAAAAAGGTAATATCAGTGTATTCACAACGCAAGGAGGTGAGTAACACAGTATATCCCCAGATTGCATCTGCCACATCACCGAGAAGGCTCATGACAATTGTGGGCATGATTTAGAATGCTAGATTCCCCCAAAAATGATGGGAAATCTCACAGGACCTAAATATGTGAAAGCCCTGTACAGAAGGTTCATTTAAATTATGCCCGGAGAACACAGTCACCTATCTAAACCAATTTAATATGATAAACCAAAACTTGCCTCCAGATTCCAGTGCAAAATCCACCATGCCAGTACGATCTTGAGCGTAAAGCTTCAATGCATTATTCACTAGAACACGTGCATCCTTGAAATGGAAGGGGGGAAAAAAAAATAAATAGTGAGTCGTTTCTACCTAGGTTTTGTATAACTACAGGAGTAAAGATGTGTGGGATTTACTGGTACTTTTTTGCCAGCAACAATATACCAATGTCAGGCAACACACAAGGTCTCAACATTAAAATAAACATATCTGTTGTGCATCCTCACTTGCTACTCCCCCCCCCCCCCCCTTACAATCTGCAATCCCCAACAAGCTTTTGGAAAAACTTCACTGGCACAACTAAAACAACCCAAACCAGCCATAGTACAGTGAAGGATTGTGTTAATCACTCTCCTCCATTCACAAAAAGCCTTGCATTCTTTTCACAGGATGTTCAGAATGGACAGGTAGTGGTGGTAAACGTCAGAATCTTTTGTCATCCATTTACAGAACCCCTTGTATTCTGTGAAAAGAATACAAGATTTCTGTAAAGGGACAGGGGGAGAGCGAACAACATTATCTTTCACTGTACTGCATTCAGCACATCACTCGCAGCACTGGAAGGAATTTGGTGAAACCCATTTGTACATAAAGCAGCAATCATACTGTCCAAAAAATCATTTTTTCCTGACCACTTAACATACGATGGGATTCAGGTAACAAAAAAAAAAAAAAAAAATCCACCTACCTCCTCTGTAATACCAGATAAACTTCCAGTTACCGCCCTTTCCACCACTTTAGCTGTTGGCACCTTCTTTGTGATGGAGATCTGGTGAGTGATATTCTTCAAGATCTGGAATTCTAGTTTTTGCAGTCTGGTACCAAGATCTACATTACGAACATAGTTTGCGGAAAGCCACTGTAGCAGAGATTCTGGCAGATCTGCCTGACTTCCGAACATCATTTGTACAGATTCTCTAACTCTGGCATCCACCTAAAAGAGAAAATGGTTTATACAAAGTTGCCATAACCTTTACCTGAACGCCAGGCAAACAGTAAACATACAGTTGAAATGTGTGTGAAACGTTTTACTAAAGTAATGCAGACCTGTCCAGGAGCCATCTGCTACCCTTTACCAGCAGTTACTTTTGCAGCCTGCCAGTCTTCTATTCTCTAATGTAAACACACAGCAAGCTCTCTGGGAAAGGGGAATTGGAGTGAGCACTGCTGTGGAGGTAAGTAGTTTAACAAATTCAGTGCTTCTGCTTTGAACGGATGATGATTTGCTCCATATTTCATGCAACTACAAAGGTCATGGAAGACTTGTTTTAAATGTGTTAAGACTAAATGCTTTAATGTCCATAGCCTGGCTACAGGCTACTAAATGCTTTAATGTCCATAGCCTGGCTACAGGCTACATTGAAATGAAACAAGTGAACCTGACCTAGATAAAACTTTAGACTAACGGGTATCTGCAAAGACCACAAGATATCTATGGTGACGATAGACCATGGACACCATTCTATATGGTTAGGTCTACTTTGACATGGTTACATTAGAAACAATTTTTGCCAGGTCAGATAAAGCCCTAATAATGGGCTGTATGATTTATCAGTTGCTTTACAAGTAGTTTGCCCCTTGAAAGATCAGGTAAAATGTAAAATCTGTTCACAGAATGGAATTTTCAAAGAAAGGGAATCACACGCCGAAAAAACTATTTCAATGGCACCACGTCCCGATTTGCCTACTTCTCAGAGTGGTCTTGAAAAAGTGGCATTACAATAAAGACATAAAAATGTCGCAAGCAACACTTCCTGCCTTTCACCTGGTGACCCTGCCACAAGTAACACTTCCTGCCTTTCAGCTGGTGACCCTGCCACAAGTAACACTTCCCGCCTTTCACCTGGTGACCCTGCCGCAAGTAACACTTCCCGTCTTTCACCTGGTGACCCTGCCACAAGTAACACTTCCGGTCTTTCACCTGGTGACCCTGCCACAAGTAACACTTCCGGTCTTTCACCTGGTGACCCTGCCACAAGTAACACTTCCTGCCTTTCACCTGGTGACCCTGCCACAAGTAACACTTCCTGCCTTTCACCTGGTGACCCTGCCACAAGTAACACTTCCTGCCTTTCACCTGGTGACCCTGCCACAAGTAACACTTCCTGCCTTTCACCTGGTGACCCTGCCACAAGTAACACTTCCTGCCTTTCACCTGGTGACCCTGCCACAAGTAACACTTCCTGCCTTTCACCCGGTGACCCTGCCACAAGTAACACTTCCTGCCTTTCACCTGGTGACCCTGCCACAAGTAACACTTCCTGCCTTTTACCTGGTGACCCTGCCACAAGTAACACTTCCTGTCTTTCACCTGGTGACCCTGCCACAAGTAACACTTCCTGTTTTATGTCGCTTCCACTCTACGGAGGAGCAAGACACCAATGGGGTAGGTTTAGATGCACTAGCAGACTAAGATGGACTTGAGTAACGAATTAAAGATGAACTCAAGCGAACACTTTTTAGGCAGCTATAGCAACAGCTATTTTTCCTTTTGGGATAAAAGTTTTACATACATTAAAACAGACCCTTGTAAATCATCCCTGTCAGTGTGTGTGTGTAATGGATTCTCTCAAAAAACTAACTGCCACTTTTGCTGGACAGCTTGAGCTGTAAATAAAGCTAGAAAATAATAGACTTGATGGCCAGATCACCAGGTAAAAAAAAAAAAAAAGCCTAAAAAGAAAAAACGAAATGTAACCACAACATCTAAGAATTAGTAAGCTACAACAAATTACATTTTTATTTTGGGGTTCAATACGGCTTTAAAGCTTTTTTTAGATTAAAAAAAAAAATTGATAAACTTTATGCAAAAAAACCTCCCCTAGCAAAAAAACAAAATAAAAAAAAAAAACAAAGCCAGAAGACTGCACTGTTAAAAAGGACCATAATGGAGAGCCTCTGGGGTCTTCATAAACCAGCTTAAGAATTGAATACACAATAAGAAAATACAAAAGCCTTTATTAATCTCAAAAATGGCCACGACAATAACGCAAACAGAAACCACCCTTCATCCCAATAAAAAAAAGACAATTTTGTCTAAAAACATTGTCGTTCCCATTTTTTTTAAGTTTAATTTTTATTATTTTTCTTCTGTCAAACATGGTATACTTACCTGCTCTGTGCAGATGGTTTTGGTCCGGTTTTGCAGAGCAGTCCCGATCCTCTTCTCCTGGGTTCCCCTCCAGCACTCCAGGCTCCTCAACTTCGGCAAGTGCCCCCATGGAAAGCCACGGTCCATGGGGGTACTCATGCGGGCTCACTCCCGAACCGCCCTGTCTGCATCCATTGACACAGAACAGGTGGCTCTGCGCCCATGCTTGGAAAAGCATTTTATTGATAGCGGATATGAGCCAATGGCTCCTGCTGCTATCAATCTGCCCAATGATGATGGAGACTGCAGCGGGAGCCACCAATCTCGTGCACATCACTGGATTGGATCAGGCTCTAGTAAGAATAAAAGGAGGGGAAGGGGGGGGGGGGGCAGGAGATTCTGTAACACAGAAGGTTTTTACCTTTATGCATAGAGGGCATAAAGGTGAAAAACCTTAAGACTTTAGAACCACTTTAACTGATGCAATGGAAGTCTCCCACTTTTTATTTAAAGCTACTGGCAAACAGTGAGACACCATTAACACCACCTTCCAAGCATAAATACCCTGGGACCCCCTGCATATTCTTACTGAGCTAACCAGATGACAAACGCACTGCTAAAAACAATTAAAAAGGAACACTTTGAAAACACATCAGGTCTCAATGGGGAAAAATATCATGCTGGATATCCATACTGATCTGGACTGAGTAATGTGTTAGGAACAAAAGGATGCCACATCATTTGATGGAAATTAAATTTATCAACCTACAGTGGGCTGAATTCAAAGACACCCCGAAAATCAAAGTGAAAAAATGATGCAGCAGGCTTGTCCATTTTGCTGAAATTTCATTGCAGCAACTCAAAATGGTACTCAGTTTGTATGGCTCCCACACACTTGTATGCATGCCTGACAACATTGGGGCTTGCTCCTAATTTGACGACAGATGGTGTCCTGGGGTATTTTCCTCCCAGATCTGGACCAGGGCATCACTGAGCTCCTTAACAGACTGAGGTGCAACCTGGCGGTGTCGGATGGACCAAAACAATGTCCCAGAGGTGTTTATTAGATTTCAGTCGAGCGTGGGGGCCATTCAATGGTATCAACTCCTTCATTCTCCAGGAACTGGCTGCATACTCTCGCCACATGAGCCGGGCATTGCTGTGCCCCAGGAAGAATCCAGGACCCACTGCACCAGAGCAGAGTCTGACAATGGGTCCAAGGAATTCACCCCAATACCTAATGGCAGTCAGGGTGCCATTGTCTAACTTGTAGAGGTCTGTGTGTCCCTCCATGGATATGCCTTCCTAGATCATCACTGACCCACCACCAAAACCAGTCATGCTAAATGATGCTACAGGCAGCATAACGTTCTCCATGGCTTCTCCAGACCCTTTCAAGTCTCTCACATGCGCTAAGGGTAGCCAGTTCTGGTGTTCATTGACAAATGTCAATCAGGCTCCACAGTGTCGGGCAGTGAGCACAGGGCTCACTAGAGGACGTCGGGCCCTCAGGCCACCCTCATGAAGTCTGTTTCTGATTGTTTTGTCAGAGACATTCACACCAGTGGCCTGCTGGAGGTCATTTTGTAGGGCACTGGCAGTGCTCATCCTGTTCCTCCTTACACAAAGGAGCAGCTACCGGTCCTGCTGATGGGTTAAGGACTTTCTACAGCCCTGTCCAGCTCTCCTAGAGTAACTACCTGTCTCCTGGAATCTCCTCCATGCTCTTGAGGCTTGCTGTGTCTCCCAGCACAACCTTTTGGCAATGGCAGGTATTGATGTGCTATCATGGAGGAGTTGGACTGCCTGTGTAGGGTCCAGATATCCCCTCATGCTACAGATTGGGATACTGACCCTAGCCAAATGCATAACTAGTGAAAAACAGTAGGAAAAAAAATAACAGTGACCTCCACCTGTAAAAGCATTTTTTTGGGGATCATCTCATTGTTGCCCATCTAGTGTACCTGTAATTTCAATAAATTGAAATGATTAACAACCCCCTCTGCCACTTAACTGACCAGATCAATATCAAAGGAGTTTGACTTCATGCTATATTTTGATTAAAAAAAGTGTTCCTTTAATTTTTTTTGAGCAGTGCAAATCCTGGAGATACCTGCCTATATTTTAGTCTCTTATTTGTGACACACAAATGGCTGTCCTCTAGTCCACTGAGCTTTGAAGGAGAGAAGAGAGTCAAACTTCTCTTAGCAAAGAGAATTTAAAAACTGTGGAGACACTTGAGTTCCCCTGGGGTGCTTGAATATGGGACACCATTTGCCCTGGGTCAACAACATGCAGTGCCATGGTGCGAGTTGGCTGCCAGCACCATAACCACCAATGTAGCTGCACAGTATCCGGTCTGAACCATGGCAACGCATAATACGGATTCCAGGGTAGGCGGTATTCAGGGCCTCCCACAGCATTTTAGCAGTTTTCAAGGCAGCTGTGTATCGTCCCATGCTCAAGTTTTTTTTTTCATTTATATTAAGCAACATTTACGCCAAGGATGCCACAAGATTGTGTGTACTTTCTGAAGGGTGCTGTGGCTGAAAAAAGGTCAAGAAACACGTTGTAGGCTACTGAAGACTGCCTACGCTTTGTACGGTCTTGATATCCCTATAGAAAAAATGTACACGATTAATAAATGTGGAATAAAAACGGCATGAAGGTCTATGGTGTGCAGCTCAAACTCTACAAGGAATATGTTGAAAATGTGCGTGGAGGAAGGGATGGCACTACATTGGTTGAGGTGACCTAGACTACCACATTGGGAAGTACATGAGGGGGTGTACAATGGATCACATTATGATTGGCTACTTATGGAGTTTACAAAAAAAAAGGAAAAAGAAGGTTTTAACTGTAGTTGTGATTTAAAAAGGACAATATACTAAATCCTGTCGCTCAGAGTTTGGTGGCTACACTTTAGAGCAGTGGTCCTCAACCCTGGTACTCAGGGCCCACTAACAGGCCAGGTTTGCAAGATAACAAATAAATCCCAGGGGATATAATTTGCTGCTCAGGGATTGCAGTACTCTAGTCTGCATCTCCCCAAGGTAATACTTAAAATCTGGCCTGTTAGTGGGCCCTGAGGACCGGAGTTGAGGACCAGTGCTTTAGAGCACACCTCAAAACCCATACAACCAAATATCACCTTGCCTTGTATAATAACTACTAAGGGCTCTTTCGAACTGGCATTTATTGTTTCCAGATGACATCTCCTGCGTTCCTCAGAGTCCTTTTTCCTGCATTTACATGTTCTTTAAAGTAGGTTTAGCTGCATGTAGCCACATTTAGGGTCTCTTATCAGATCGTGGACACTGCATTGTATTTTTGATAAACACAGCTAGACTGATTGCAGATGTGAATGTTAGCATTGTAAAAGCATAACCTGCACGTAAATGCATATAAATGCAGGTTTGATATCAGTGTGAATGAGGCCAAAGACTGAGCAAAAAGCAATTAAAGTAAAGAAACTAATAGTAAATATCAATCATCTTTTAACAGTCCAACCACACTAAACTGCAGAAATCTGGTTGTCTTCAGAGGCAACGCATCTTTGAACTTGAATGCAATCTAGTCAGACTGCATTTAGAATTTATTGGATTTAATTTTGAAAAGACTGTGTATACTACCCCAAAGGCATTAATATAGAAAATGTTTATTTGATGCTGTAGTTTGTTACCTTGTGAAGAACACAGTCGGGTAGATCACAACTAGACTTCGCCGTCTGTCCTTTAAGGAAGTCTTCTTTATATTCTGCAAATTCTTTTTCCAGACTTTCAATCCTTGTCCGTAGTAAACTTTGATTTTGAATTTCACCTTCACTGCACAAGCATAATGAACATTTTACAGAACAAAAAGAGGAAAAGAAGCTGTAATGGCATATCCTGCTAAACTATATTCCCATAGTCTTCAAAATTAGTGAAGATCGTGAAATATTGCTGTTTTATCATACAAAGCATAACATATCTATACAGAAATCACTACAAAATATACCCTCATCATAGAACCCATTATCTAAAACATCAAGCCTTATTCTGCATATCAGAAACTATACCCACAAATATTGTAACCATGCTGATTATTATTACCTTAATGTAATCGGTCAGATAAGCAGGCTTTACATACTTTCTCGGCTTTACAGTCGGCTAGCACCTTCTTAAACTGTAGGAAGACTCAATGTTCAAACTTGCCCTCCATAATAAAATCTAACGCTACTAAAAATTCTAACATGCCAAACAAAAGCTGCTCTATTTTTTTCCCTGAACTGCTCATAAGTTATTGAATAGTTGTGAGAAAGGTCAAAAAGGCACACACCAGCTATCAGCAGCCATCAATCACAGCTAGAAGATTTATTCTGAGGTGTCATCACAATTCAGTCTTATAAATGGCTAATCTCATGCAAAGGAAAGCGTAGTGTATGTAAAACGGGTTAAAAATATTACCTAGCATTTTTCTCTGCATGCTTCCGGTCTTCCTCAATAGCCTACAAGTTCAAGAAAATTGGTGACATGCCAAAAATAAAACCATAAATAGAAAGTCATTAGAAATTGAATGCTTCCTGTTCTCCTTCAGGACGCTCAAAGAAAAGCATTTAGCCTGCAGTATCCAGGCTGCATACCTCTGATAGTTTGGTCAATAAAGCTTCCAAGTGTAGGATGCGAGCTTCATGATTCTTACCGATGGAGTCCTCATCCTAGGATGTGAAGAATTGAAAATGCATGAGAATAACACCTAGCTTCAAAAGAGAATTAAGAAAAGCAAAAATTATTGCATATTTTGTTGGTTAGTGTCATCCTTTTGGGTAAAGAGCTCCCACTCACCAACAACCAAAGGGATAATTAAAAGGTAGAAGTACAATGGGGATATTTTTAGGTTTTCACAGGGTTTAACAGTAAATTTTGGATAAATGGATTTTTGTAAAATCTTACCGTAAAATCCTTTTCTCTTAGCTCATTGACAGACGTAGTCCTCGGTGATACACCACCTTCGGGTTATGTTGCCTCCACAGGAGCAGGACTACACAGGAAATTAAAAAGCTCTGGCCACACCCTAGGGGCAGTCCCAGAGGGTATATCCTCTCTCTCTCTGCCTCAGCAAATCAGTTATGTGAAAAAGCAGTCTTTAGAGATTTTAACCCAACTCAAAAAACAGAGGGGCGGGGACTACGTCTGTCAATGAGCTAAGAGAAAAGGATTTTACGGTAAGATTTTACAAAAATCCATTTTTCTCTAGCGCTCATTGACAGACGTAGTCCTCGGTGATACACCACCTTCGGGACGTCCCAGAGCAGTATCACAACTGAGGGGTGGGAAAATGAAATCAAATCCCAATCTAGAAGGCCCAACCGGTGCCAACTAGAAGTTTACAATGCTCATCCTTAATGATGAGACTCAACAAAAAAAGAGAAAACAATTTTTTTTTTTTTTTTTCAAACAGAAAAAAACCCTCGAGGTAGACCACCGGTCTCCTCAAATTGCGGCCTGCAAAACCTTGCGGCCAAATGAGGCATCCGCCGATGCCGTCACATCAATTTTATAGAATTTTGTAAAGGTATGTACCGACGACCAGGTGGCCGCCTTACATACCTGGACCACTGACGCCTGATGGCGAAAGGCCCAGGAAGTACTGAGCGCTCGAGTGGAGTGCGCCCTAACAGGGAACGGAGGACTCTGACCCTTAATAGAATAAGCCTGTACCACCGTTTGTCTAATCCATTTGGCAATGGTCGCGGCAGATGCAGGCAAACCCTTTCTGGGGCCATCCGTGATCACAAAAAGTGAATCCGTCTTATGGAAAGATTCCGTAGCTTTCAGGTATACCCTGATTGCCCGAACCACATCTAAGGAATGCAACGCATGTTCCTGATGATGCTTGGGCTGAGGACACAAGGAAGGTAGTACAATATCTTCATTCAGATGAAAATCTGAAACCACCTTAGGAAGAAAAGATGGCTTAGGATGAAGTACTACCTTATCCCTATGAATCACTAGGTATGGGGACTGGCATGATAATGCAGCCAGTTCTGACACCCTGCGAGCAGAAGTAATAGCCACCAAGAAGGCCACCTTCTGGGATAAAGTAAGCAAGGGAATCTCCCTGATGTTTTCAAAGGGAGGTTTCTGTAGAACCGACAAAACCAAATTAAGATCCCAGGGCGGTAAGGGCGCGCGGACTGGAGGAGCCAGGTGCCGCACCCCCTAGATGAAATTCCGCACCAAGGATTTGGTAGCTAAAGGCTTCTGAAAGAAGATTGCTAATGCTGAAACTTGACCCTTGATGGTGCTCAAGGCTAGCTTCTGCTCAACCCCTTGTTGCAAAAAGGCCAATATTCGAGTCACCGAATAGGTACGTGGAGGAAATCCTAAAGATTCGCACCACGCAATATAAGTCTTCCATGTGTGATAATAGACTTTGCTGGAAGTCGCTTTCCTTGCTTTAATAAGGGTAGGAATGACTGAAGTAGACAAACCTCTGTCCTTCAGTACTTGGGTCTCAATGGCCAGGCCATTAAACCCAGCGACTGTAAAGCATGATGGTAAATTGGTCCTTGAGACCACAGACACTCCCTGAGATGAAGTTCCCACGGAACGTCTACGACTAACATGTCCAAGTCGGCCAGGCTGGCTTGAGGAGGCCAGCCTAGAATTTCTAGGACCACTGGCGCTGATAGAATCTGAACCAGGCGTCCCTAGAGGTATCTGGCCCCGACCATCCGAGAAAGTCTGGTCGTTTTCTGTTCCCACACATTTATCAGATACCTGATAGTTATCAGGAAAGGTGATCTTTTCTGGTTGAACCTCAGGGACCGAAGTCACCCGACTAGAGGCTACTTGGCCTATCTGGTCAACCAGATCCGATTCCTGTGAGGTATCGGGACTAATCTTAGGAAAAGGTAAAGGAAAAGATCTATTCAGGGAACGGTAACTACCGCTTCCTGTAGTACTTAAATGTTGGAAGGGAAGAATCGCACCGGTAGTAGTGGTTGATGCTCGATCTAATGTCCTGAATACCGGTGAAAACGTCCCCCCACCCTGAAACCGGGTGGGGGCGCACCTTCAGGCTGTGTACTCCTTTGCTTCGGGTTTGGCTGGGTTGGTCCTTTGCTTGTCCGACCAGCCCTTCTTGAACCCTCCTGGAGGAGTCTTGCCTTTCCCGCTAGTACCAGCCGGGCGCCCTTTATGGGCGGTAAAGAAAGGTCCTCGCTTGTTGCGAGGTCCCTTAGCTTTAGCAGCCTGTGGCAAAAAAGTGCTCTTGCCCCCAGTGGCATCCTTGATGATTTCATCTAGGTTGGCCCCAAATAGACGATTCCCCTGAAAAGGGAGATTAGTCAAGGTCTTTTTGGAACCTAGGTCAGCTGACCAGCATTTTAACCACAGCACACGTCTGAGGATCACCGCTGACTTAGATGCATGCCCTAATAAGGGAGTAGTGTCCAAGGCTGCGTCACAGATAAACTGTAGCCCTTGTATAATCTGTTCCATCAAATCAGATGTCTCCTGGGGAATATCTTTTCCCCTAAGATCTTGGCGTACCATTTTCGCCCATTCCGTAAGTGTCTGGGAAACTAGACCAATAACAATTACTGGTCTAAATGCTGACCCTATCAGAGAGAAGATGGTGCGGGACTCTGCTTCCATCTTTCGATCCACCGGATCCTTAAAGGACGAAGTGTCCTCCACTGGAATAACCGTGGCTTTATTCAGCCTGGAAATAGGTGGATCCACCACTGGTGGTACCGTCCATTTCTTAATGATGGATTCCTCAAACGGATAGCGTCTAGCAATACGCTTGGAAATAGTAAAGGTACGTTTAGAATGCTCCCATTCTCCTTTAATCTGATTACCGAAACATTTAGGTACAGGAAAAACCTTCACCGTTTTGATGGGCTTATTAGTACCAAAGGGAATCTCTGTTTCAGTTGCCTCTGCCGGTAAAGCCTCAAGTTTTAAGGTTTCCTGCACTGCCACAACTAGTGCGTCCACCAATGCTTCTTCCTGAATTATAGCAGGAGAAGAAGCGTCCTCCTCACTGTCTGAGGGGGCTTTACCTGGGATAACAGCCCTTGCAGAGGAACCTGCAACTGCAGTGACCATCTCTGAATCAGAGTCAGAGGTGTCAGATAGTATAGGGGTAGGCGGGGGTCGCTTCCTTGACCCCCGTCCCTGACAGGCCGCCTCCACCCGAGCCACCATAGACTCCAAAATTGCTGTAAATGACTCTATACTCTGTGCACCGGCGGGTCCCGTGGCCCCCTCGAGGGAAACAGGTGGGGGAATATGTGTGGCAGGGTCCATGATAATTCCAGTCACTTCCTGGATAATATAAAATTCAAAAATAAAAAACTTTTTTTTTTTTTTTTTTTCAGACCCCCAGCGCCACAAAAGCCCCTTAGTGTTACCTGCTAGGGATCCCTATCGATCGAGAGAGAGAGAGAGATAGACCCCCAGGCTCACCACTTGATGCTCAGAGTTTAACTGCAACAGGTTACAGCGCTGTCTTGACAAACAGGAAGTCTTTTGGCTGGCTGCCCAGGAAGAAAGGAGGCGGCTCCGCCCCTCTGCACGCCTTCCGGCGCCTCCCCCAAGCTCCACGAGGTGTTTGGATCACCTCAAACATGGCCGCCCCCATGCTGGAGACACGAGGCTACGCCAAAATGGCGGCTCGTGCGATCCAGCAAAAAAAATGGCTGCGGCCTGTACTGAATAGCGGTGTGCTGCAGGGCACACAACACTCTCTCTGCATGGGGATATGGCGTGGTTGGCGGTACCGGCCCTGGCGGACCGCATGGCCATTCGGGAGGCCTGCTAATAGCTGGAGATCTGATTAGGAAGGCAGTCTACATGTCCGTGGCTTCTGACTGGTAGGTAGCTTATTCTTAACACCGTAAGATTCCCAGAATGCCACAGATTACATCTTTTTAACATGTATACAATTAGATTGTTAGCTCCCAAACCAAGCCTCCTGGCTTTTTGCACATAAAATCACACTCAAAGTAGGAGGATCTGTGTCATGTTATAGGATAGAGAGGGACTCTATCTTACCATACAGAGAGGGGCCCGCGTTCACCACAAGACCCGTCAGGGGAAAAGGGGGAACATACTACTCACCATACCGGAACCAGGCGGGCACCAACTCCTGACAGTACCCCTCTCCACCGGGGCGGGAGGGCTGTCGACCGATACGGACGCCGTGACTCATGGTCTTTGGCGTTTCAGCGAGACGTTTAACTCGCGTGGACAGTCCTTTAATGGGAATTTGTCGCGGCCGACCCAGCGCGGAGCTATGGCCTGCACGCGCTCGTAGGCTGAACTGGGGTGACCACCGGATCTCAACATCCAGCCCGTCGCCCAGTTCAGCTTTCTTGCTTGAAGATCTCACAGGAACACTGGAGAAAAAAAGCTGTCTAAAAAATGTTTTAAGAAAAAATTCTTGCCAGGACCCAAGATCCCAGCAAGGTATCTAGGTCCTTACTCCTAACTAGACAGAAAATAACTGATTTGCTGAGGCAGAGAGAGAGAGGATATACCCTCTGGGACTGCCCCTAGGGTGTGGCCAGAGCTTTTTAATTTCCTGTCTAGTCCTGCTCCTGTGGAGGCAACATAACCCGAAGGTGGTGTATCACCGAGGACTACGTCTGTCAATGAGCGCTAGAGAAATATATTTTACGTCTTACATGCATTATACTAATTGAAGCGATGTAGAGATTTGCCAATAAATGCAAAGACAAAAAGGCAACAACCGGGACTAATAGCATAAGTGTTTATCAGGGTCAAAAAAAAAAATCATGACAATTTCAGTTAGTTCCCAACTTCCTGTACTGGACTAACAGTGCCTTTGCTGCACTGAAATCCCAAGCTCTACTCTGCTAGACTACGGAGCAGCCAATTCATGTAATAAAGATGAGGAGAATGGGAGGGGTTTTGTAGGCCAGCAAATGAAAACTGGCCAGGGCTGAAAACTCTGCTTGTGATTTCAGTGCCACAGAAATGAAAAAAAAAAACACTGGATTTCAGACAGCACCAGAGATTTTTTTTAAAAAGTAAGAAATCTGCGCCTGGTTTTATACCACAAAATGACAGCGCCACTTAACTGTGAGATACCAGCTAGTGAACAAAATAAATAGACAGCACAAAAAAAAAAAAAATATAACCCCACAAAATAGATAAGATCAAGCATGCAAATAGTGCTAGAATAACCTCCTTAAAGATGTATAAAGAATCATATAGTTTTTGTTACATTCGTTTTAACAATAGACAAAGGGAAAGCGTGCAAATAGTGCTAATACGCATCCTTAAAAATTGCATAAAGGATCATATGGCCTAAATATACATATACAGTACTGTGCATATAAAGAACTGGCGAAACAGCACAAATTCACACATCAGTCTGTGAAAGTCCATAAGTAGTGAACAGTCCTTTAGTGAGGTAAATCAACCATCCAGAAAGTGCACTGCGTGATGCAAATGAAAATGGGATCCACCACCAACAAAACACTTTGCATGCGCCTCTTACCGGATATGTAGGACCATAAATTATAATGGTCATATACGCCCAAAATATAACATGAACAGCTGACTATCTAGCACTATTTGCACTTTATCATCTTTTTTGTATCGTTCGATCCATTTTTAGCATTGCTTAGATTTTGTTTATAATGTACATGTATTGCAGAAATGTACTGAATAGGTTTTATTTTTCCCAAACGTATATTATAAAACTACTTGAGAATCTGCCGCTGGGACCACCCTTATCGGAAAGCCAACTGCCTGCAGTTTAAAAAAATACCAGGGTTATGGCAGCTATCTGCTGCCATAACACCGGTATGTAGGTTTAAAAATGCAGGACGTATATATACATTGGCCGGTAGGCAGGTGGTTAAGACCGCACACCCTCCAGTACAACAGTTAGGTAAAACAACGAAGGCTGGTGTTGGATTTTATTTTAGAGGTTTTCTATGCAGCCATGCAAGTTAGATTTTCTCTTTCTTACAAGTACACCTGCGAATCACATCACAATTAACAATGATCCCCAAAGCCCTGTGCTTGGAAATGCCAACACCAAACAGCTCTGGTGGATACTTGCTCCAGCCAAAAATGGTCTCATATACTTTAGTAACAATTGCTGAGGCTGCCCATAAAGTAATGGGCCAATACTAATGTGTATAAGGAGGGAGGGGGCAGACCAAAGTCAAAGGGCACAGAAGATGGTCATATTTTTCATCAGAGTACCCACAGTTTCTGAATTATACTTTACAAACCACCCAATACGTTTGTGTTAACATTTTAGTGAAGTGTACAATGCTCACCATAGATTTTTCATGCAAGTCCAATTTTATTTTGGCAAAACGCTCATCGAGAAGGCTGGCGATTACACTTGACGTGTGACCTTGGTCACTCATCTTTCCCATCTGTTCTTGAATATCCACAACCAGAACTTTCAGCTTCTTGTAATCTTCCAAATGATGATTATGATGGGCAGTCATTAACCCAAAGTTTTTTTCCAGTTCCTTCATTCGAGCATCAAACTGAAGATTCAGTTCCTGAAAGGTTTACAGATTTTTAGATAACCATTGACTAAACGATGTAGGTCCCTGATCCTCACCACAAAAGGCAAAGAAAAACTGAAATGTCAAAGCAATTTTCTATAATGAGCTTAATTTAACAAAAACCGGTTAGCAATACAATTTCAAATAAACCTGTAAAATAGAATATATATATATATATATATAGTTACATTAAAAATGTCATTCAGTTCTAGTTTACTTTTTTTTTCCCCTTTTCTACTACTTATTTTTATCCTTTGTTGCACTTCAAACTACTAAAAGGCAAATAGTCTGCACAGCAAGTGTACTGCAAGTGCAGTTGCGCTAGATCTGAGGGGAAGCTCTGCTGATTCCTGTCACCCAATCATGTGCAATAAAAAAAAAACAGATTTTTTGACTTACCGTAAAATCCTTTTCTCTTAAAGCTCATTGACAGACGCAGGACTCGTATTTTGATATCAGTAGGGTATTTCTGTCCCCTACAGGAGTAGGATACTAGGCAGAAAAAAAAGTTCTAGCTACACCTATGGGCAGTCCCAGGGGGTATACCCTGTTTCTGCCATAGGAGGTCAGTTTTGTATCAAAGCCGAGTCAGAGAAACCACACCAACCTATCTCAAAATAGAGGGGGGGGTACAGCATCTGTCAATGAGCTTAAGAGAAAAGGATTTTACGATAAGTCAAAAATCCATTTTTCTCTGTCGCTCATTGACAGACGCAGGACTCATATCTTTATATCAGTAGGGACGTCCCAAAGCAGTGCCATAATTGAGGGGTGGGAAAGCAGAAAGAAAAAAAAAAAAAAAAGTCCACAAGGCTAAAACATAGCCAACCAGGAAACATAGGACTCATCGGAACGAGAAGAGGAGACCCACCTGAAAACAAACAGAACCCCCAAGGTAGACCAAGGCTCCCCTCAAACAGCAGCCAGCAAAACATTCGCACAAAAGAGGCAGCCGCAGATGCCAGCACATCAACCTTAAAAAACTTTGTAAAGCTATGAATAGACAACCAGGTAGCCGCCTTGCAAACCTGAAGTACAGATGACTGATGGCGAAAAGCCCAGGAAGCACCAAGTGCCAGAGTAGAGTGCGCCTTAACAGGGAAAGGAGGAACCTGACCCTTAATCGAATAAGCCTGCACCACCGTCTGCCTGATCCATCCGGAAATAGTTGCAGCAGACGCAGGCAACCCTTTTCTAGGGCCATCCGTGATCACAAAGAGCGAATCTGACTTACGAAAAGTCAGTAGTTGTCAGGTACACCCTGACTGCCCGAACCACATCCAAAGTGTGCAGTGCAAATTCCTTAGGACGGCTTGGTTTAGGACACAAGGAAGGCAACATGATAGTCATTTAAGTGAAAACTGCAAACCACCTTCGGGAATGAAGGACGGATGGATCTGGACGAAGAACCACTTTATCTCTATGAACCCCCAGATAGGGGGGGGGGGGGGAACGACAGCACAACGCAGTCAGTTCTGACACCCTGCGCGGAGAAGTTATAGCCACCAAGAAGGCCACCTTTTGGGACAAGGTAAGCAGGGGAATCTCCTAAATTTTGCACCAGGGAATGAGTGGCCAGTGGCCTTTGGAAGAAAATTGCCAAGGCCGAGACCTGACCCTTGATAGTACTCAAAGCCAGCTTCTGCTCAACTCCTCATTGAAGGAAGGCCAAGATCCAAGCCACCGAGTAAGAACGTGGAGGAACCCCAAGGGACTCTAACCACGCAATATACGACTTCCACGTACGATGCTAGATCTTCCTAGAAGTCGCTTTCCTCGCTTTAAGCAGAGTAGGAATAACTGAAGCAGACAATCCCCTGTCCTTCAGCACCTGGCTTTCAACAGCCAAGCTGTCCAAGCCAGCAACAGTAAAGCAGGATGGAAGATTGGCCCCTGAGACAGTAGATCCTCCCTGAGAGGAAGTCTCCATGGAGCGTATGCGACTAGCCTGACCAAGTCGGCATACCAGGCTAGACGAGGCCAATCCGAAGCCACAAGAATGACTGGAATTCCTGCCGCCTCTATCCTGCGAAGAAGTCTCAGTAGCAACTTGAGAGGAAAGGCATACAGCAGCTGATACTGACCCCACGGGGCCACCAGCATGTCTGTGGCGTCTGGCAGAGGATCCCGGGAGCGGACTACAAACCTCTGAACTTTCCTGTTGAACCGGGACACCAACAGATCCACATCTGGAGTGCCCCAATGAAGGCACAGCTGGTGAAACACCTCTGGATGGAGAGACCATTCCCCTTGATCCAAGGTCTGTTGGGTGAGGAAATCCGCCTGCCAATTTTCCCACTCCTGAAATATGAACTAATTGTCCAGGGAATTAGGATTCCTGTTCCATTTGAGAAGGATGTCCTTCTGGAGGGTCCTCGTATGAAATTGAGCGAAAGGTACCGCCTTGAACGATGCCACCATCAATCCCAGAACTCTCATACAAGTCCGAAGGGACGACCATTTGCTGGACAGCAACAGCTGTCTAGAGTTTGTGGAGTTTTTCCGAAGGGACAAACACCTTGGCTAAGGACGAATCCAAAGTCAGGCCCAGATAGTCCAGTCTCCTGGAGGGAACCAGGGACAACTTCTGCAGGTTCACAAGCCACCAAACTCTTCAAGAGATTTCATGGTGATCTTCAAATTTGTCATCAGAGCCTGTGGAGACTCCGCATGGAGAAGGAGGTCATCCAGATAGCCCAGGACCGATATCCCCCATTGTCGTAACAGCGCCAGAACCGGAGCCAAAACCTTTGTGAAGACCCGGAGAGCAGAGGCGAGACCAAAGGGTAATGCCACAAACTGATAATGGTTCTCGCCCACTGCAAAGGGCAGAAAACGTTTGTGTCCTGCGCAAATGGGAATGTGAAGGTAGGCATCTTTGATGTCTATGGAGGCCACCACCGTGCGAATGGATTCCATCTTGAATTTTTGAACCCGTACGAAATAATTCAGCACCTTCAAGTCCAGGATTGGACGCACATTGCCCTCCTTCCTGGCACTGTGAACAGATTTGAGTAAAAGCCCTGAAAACATTCCGCACACGGAACTGGAACTATTACTCCCTGTTGTACCAAGTCCTGTACTGCCCCCATCAAAGCCCGTAAGAGATCCGGGGACAGTCCCACATTGGAAGGGAAGAACCTTACCGGTGGAACTGATCAAAATACTATCTTGTACCACGACCGTAGGACCTTGTGAACCCATTTATCTTGAATCCGGGAGAGCCACGGGTCCGGTGTTCCGTGAGAATTACCTACCCGTGAGAAAAACCTACCACTCGTCACTTCCGGTACTCCGCACTGTATGTAATGCAGCGGGTACATTAAAACAGCTGTGCTGAAATACGAGTGATCTCCGCTCCTGTCCCGGTCACTTCCCTGCTCTCGGATAGTAAATATAAAAGCGGCGGCGGCTGTATGAAAACATAAATCACTGAGCCGAAAGCCGCTTTTATATTTACTTGCCGAGAGCAGGGAAGTGACCGGGACAGGTGCGGGGATGACTCGTATGTCAGCACAGCTGTTTTAGGTAAGTGCCGCGTCGGTAGGTTTTTTTCACGGTACACCGTGATCGTTTTATACTAGTGCGCATGCGCACTAGTAAGCTCCTCTGTTCTGCCATTAGGTATCCGGCGCTCTGAGCATGCGCACTGCTGCGCTGCTCAGATGCTTCTGGCCGGAAGTGACTAGGGGTAGGTAATTCTCACAGGGTAGGTAATTCTCACGGAACACCGGGAACCGGCAAAGACGTCCTCCCACTTTCCTATTTTTGATTTCCAGACCAGGGTCGCTTGTGGCTCCTTTGTGTGTGGTGGTGGTGGTTGTGGGGGTGTTGATCTAAACCTATTTTACCTGCTTCTTGGCCCACAAATCATTTAGGGAGGTTAAGTAAATCTTAGGTTTGTGTAAGATATAGCTTTTTACCCAAGAAGTACACACTGCTCTCCAAGAGCTAAATTTAGTTGTTAATGCTGTAAATCAGAAGCAAATCCCAATTGCTATATAAAAAAAAAAAAGCAGGCTTTATCAAAAACAGATGTAATCTGATCCATAGTTTAATTTGCTTTGCCACTAGAGAGGAAATATTACCTTCTTGTCATGGTCAGATACATATATATCTGACACTGGCTTCAGGCTAGGAATAGGATCTTCAGTTGTTTGTGTTGTAGATGACGTAAATCCCCTGAGTGCTGGCAGCATGGCAAGCAAGGTATCAAAGCCCCACCACCAGAGACCTGCACAAAATAAACACATGTAACCATCAATAAAATAATCCTCCAGTGTTACACACAAAAACACAAGTTCAAATTGACAGAGATGACTGACTGAATCCATCATAACAAAATATTGTTGTGCTATATGAAGGTTTAGCGTCGGTTCACACTACGGCGATCCGACTTAGGGAGCGACCTGTGAAGTCGCGTGCAGTGTTAATTTTGGCAGCAAATTTCTATTTAGTTTTAGTCCCATTTTAGTCGACTAAAACGTTCCAGTACATTTTAGTCGACTAAAACGTTCCAGTACATTTTAGTCGACTAAAACGTTCCAGTACATTTTAGTCGACTAAAACGTTCCAGTACATTTTAGTCGACTAAAACGTTCCAGTACATTTTAGTCGACTAAAACGTTCCAGTACATTTTAGTCGACTAAAACGTTCCAGTACATTTTAGTCGACTAAAACGTTCCAGTACATTTTAGTCGACTAAAACGTTCCAGTACATTTTAGTCGACTAAAACGTCCTACATTTTAATCATCTATAAATCGAATGGGTGTAGTTCAATTGTAATTTGTAATGCATTATTTAAGCATTTCTCTACAATTTCCAAACTCATATACTACTGCTGGTCCTGCAGTGAAAAATCGAATATGTTATTATTTATGGTATTAAGCTTTGAGCACACACCAGTGTTAATTTTGGCAGCAAATTTCGATTTAGTTTTAGTTATAGTCTTATGACTAAAATGCCATTTTAGTCGTATTTTAGTCGACTAAAATTGTGTTAATTTAGTCGACTAAAACATTTTAGTCAGTTTTAGTCGACGAAATTAACACTGGTCGGACTTCATAAAATGAATGTCTATGCAAATCTCTCCAGGTCGCCCCGAAGTAGTACAGGACCCTTTTTTAAAAATCGGAGCGACTTGTGTTGCTCCTATTAGAACGGCTCCTGTACCGCACAATGGGAGCGTGATGGACCGCGACTTGTCAGCCGGACAAGTCGGATCAGTGTGAATGGAGTCTTAAAAACCAATACTGCTATACTGTTTTGTATAAGGCTCGGGTCACACTATTGCGATGCGGGAAGGCTGCGAATTTGCAGCCTTTTCCCGCATCGCACACGCACCCCCGGCAGTTCACACTGCCATATGCGATACGCTGGGGGTGTCAATGTAATCTTAACGACACCCCCAGTTTGATCGCATATCGCAGTGCGATCGTGCAGTTCGCACAGGATGGGATCGCACAAGTGTGAACCGCTGTGCGATCCGATCCTGATGCGGCTGCAAAAATGCCTCCTGTGCGTGTTTGCACCGGGTGCGATGCGAATTTAGCCATACAAACTGTATGGCTAAACTCGCACCGCACAGCTGATCGCATGTAATAAAACCGTTTAACAAAAAAAAAAAAAAACAAATACTGCTTCTCGCCACAGCTAATTTTCTGGACAATCGCTTAACAGTTACCTTGTCTGGAAGAAAAAGAACAAATTATATATTATATATATATATATATATATATATATATATATATATATATATATATATATATATATATATATATATATATATATATTAGTGTAGAAAATTGCGGCACAAGCCCTACTGTAATTTAATGTTGACATTTTCTGTAATTTTTTGTACAATCCAATATGGCAACCTGAAGGTTATTCTGTACACAGATGTATTGAACATCCCCAGAGATGTAATTTCCTGCTTCTGTGACTGGTTTACTAAATTTTCCCAGAAGTCTGCACTTCGATACAAGTCAGATTTTTGGCATCCCCTGCAACAAAAATGTAATTTTTAATTAAATACTCCCAAAGGGATGCAGACCCTGACACTGTCCTCATTAGAACCCTGCAAATGTAGCACTTGATTGATTATAAAATCACTCCCATCCACATTTCTCATGGATACAGACAAACCACTATTACTTCAGAGCAAAAAAAAAAAAAAAAAGAAGTAGGAATCTGCAAAAATCTCTGGACCATCAGATAAGGTGAGCAGCAGAATAGTGCCGCCAATTCAGATACTCTGCTAGCAGCGGTAATAGCCACTAAAAAGGCTACCTTCTATGACAGTGTAAGCAGAGTCATTTCCGTTTTCAAAAGGAGGTTTCTGAAAAACTGACAGTACCAGATTAAGATCCCACAGAGATAACAGGGACCGATCGTATCGGAGGAGCCATTTGGCGAACACCATAAATAAAAGTGCAAATGAAAGAATACGTGGCTAAAGGGCATTGAAGAAAACACTGCTAGAGCTGACACCTGGCCTTTGATAGTACCAAGGCCAACCGCTGCTCAACCCCTCTTTGGATTAAATTCAATATCCGAGTCAGAAAGACCCCTATCCTTCAATACCTGGCTTTTAAACAGCCATGCCGTTAAGGCCAGCGACTTTAAAGCAGGATGGAAGATCGGCCCACAATGGGAGTCTCCGACAGGACACACAGCAGGTGAAACACCTCTGGGTGAAGGGACCATACTCCTTGATCCAACACCTGACGACTCAGGTAATCCACCTACCAATTCTCCACTCCGGGGTTAAGCAGGGCGGATAGGGCTGCAGCAAAGTTTTCTGCCCATATTTGGATCTCTGCCACCTCTCGAGCCGCCAGGATATTCTTGGTGTCCCCTTGATGATTGACGCAAGTCAAGTCAGAGACATTGGCTGATTGAATCTGAACCGGACACCCGCGAAGGTGATTTGGCCAGTGAATCAAGCAAAGCTTTATTGCTCCGAGTTCCCGTACAGCAGGCGAATTTGTGCAGTTTGCCCAGCTGAAGAAACATGCTCGCTGAGTTCAGAGTCAGTCCCAGATAAATGGATTTTTGTAAAATCTTACCGTAAAATCCTTTTCTCTTAGCTCATTGACAGACGTAGTCCTCGGTGATACACCACCTTCGGGTTATGTTGCCTCCACAGGAGCAGGACTAGACAGGAAATTAAAAAGCTCTGGCCACAACCCAGGGGCAGTCCCAGAGGGTATATCCTCTCTCTCTCTCTCTGCCTCAGCAAATCAGTTATGTGAAAAAGCAGTCTTTAGAGATTTTAACCCAACTCAAAAAAACAGAGGGGCGGGGACTACGTCTGTCAATGAGCTAAGAGAAAAGGATTTTACGGTAAGATTTTACAAAAATCCATTTTTCTCTAGCGCTCATTGACAGACGTAGTCCTCGGTGATACACCACCTTCGGGACGTCCCAGAGCAGTATCACAACTGAGGGGTGGGAAAATGGAAATCAAATCCCAATCTAGAAGGCCCAACCGGTGCCAACTAGAAGTTTACAATGCTCATCCTTAATGATGAGACTCAACAAAAAAAGAGAAAACAATTTTTTTTTTTTTTTTCAAACAGAAAAAAACCCTCAAGGTAGACCACCGGTCTCCTCAAATTGCGGCCTGCAAAACCTTGCGGCCAAATGAGGCATCCGCCGATGCCGTCACATCAATTTTATAGAATTTTGTAAAGGTATGTACTGACGACCAGGTGGCCGCCTTACATACCTGGACCACTGACGCCTGATGGCGAAAGGCCCAGGAAGTACTGAGCGCTCGAGTGGAGTGCGCCCTAACAGGGAACGGAGGACTCTGACCCTTAATAGAATAAGCCTGTACCACCATTTGTCTAATCCATTTGGCAATGGTCGCGGCAGATGCAGGCAAACCCTTTCTGGGGCCATCCGTGATCACAAAAAGTGAATCCGTCTTACGGAATGATTCCGTAGCTTTCAGGTATACCCTGATTGCCCGAACCACATCTAAGGAATGCAACGCATGTTCCCGATGATGCTTGGGCTGAGGACACAAGGAAGGTAGTACAATATCTTCATTCAGATGAAAATCTGAAACCACCTTGGGAAGAAAAGATGGCTTAGGATGAAGTACTACCTTATCCCTATGAATCACTAGGTATGGGGACTGGCATGATAATGCAGCCAGTTCTGACACCCTGCGAGCAGAAGTAATAGCCACCAAGAAGGCCACTTTCTGGGATAAAGTAAGCAAGGGAATCTCCCTGATGTTTTCAAAGGGAGGTTTCTGTAGAACCGACAAAACCAAAATTAAGATCCCAAGGCGGTAAGGGCGCGCGGACTGGAGGAGCCAGGTGCCGCACCCCCTGGATGAAATTCCGCACCAAGGATTTGGTAGCTAAAGGCTTCTGAAAGAAGATTGCTAATGCTGAAACTTGACCCTTGATGGTGCTCAAGGCTAGCTTCTGCTCAACCCCTTGTTGCAAAAAGGCCAATATTCGAGACACCGAATAGGTACGTGGAGGAAATCCTAAAGATTCGCACCACGCAATATAAGTTTTCCATGTGTGATAATAGACTTTGCTGGAAGTCGCTTTCCTTGCTTTAATAAGGGTAGGAATGACTGAAGCTGACAAACCTCTGTCCTTCAGTACTTGGGTCTCAATGGCCAGGCCATTAAACCCAGCGACTGTAAAGCATGATGGTAAATTGGTCCTTGAGACCACAGACACTCCCTGAGACGAAGTTCCCACGGAACGTATACGACTAGCATGTGCAAGTCGGCCAGGCCCGCTTGAGGAGGCCAGCCTAGAATTTCTAGGACCACTGGCGCTGATTGGATCTGAACCAGGCGTCCCTAGAGGTATCTGGCCCTGACCATCCGAGAAAGTCTGGTCGTTTTCTGTTCCCACACATTTATCAGATACCTGATTGTTATCAGGAAGGGTGATCTTTTCTGGTTGAACCTCAGGGACCGAAGTCACCCGACTAGAGGCTACTTGGCCTATCTGGTCAACCAGATCCGATTCCTGTGAGGTATCGGGACTAATCTTAGGAAAAGGTAAAGGAAAAGATCTATTCAGGGAACGGTAACTACCGCTTCCTGTAGTACTTAAATGTTGGAAGGGAAGAATCGCACCGGTAGTAGTGGTTGATGCTCGATCTAATGTCCTGAATACCGGTGAAAACGTCCCCCCACCCTGAAACCGGGTGGGGGCGCACCTTCAGGCTGTGTACTCCTTTGCTTCGGGTTTGGCTGGGTTGGTCCTTTGCTTGTCCGACCAGCCCTTCTTGAACCCTCCTGGAGGAGTCTTGCCTTTCCCGCTAGTACCAGCCGGGCGCCCTTTATGGGCGGTAAAGAAAGGTCCTCGCTTGTTGCGAGGTCCCTTAGCTTTAGCAGCCTGTGGCAAAAAAGTGCTCTTGCCCCCAGTGGCATCCTTAATGATTTCATCTAGGTTGGCCCCAAATAGACGATTCCCCTGAAAGGGGAGATTTGTCAAGGTCTTCTTGGAACCTAGGTCAGCTGACCAGCATTTTAACCACAGCACACGTCTGAGGATCACCGCTGTCTTAGATGCATGCCCTAATAATGGAGTAGTGTCCAAGGCTGCGTCACAGATAAACTGTAGCCCTTGTATAATCTGTTCCATCAAATCCGATGTCTCCTGGGGAATATCTTTTCCCCTAAGATCTTGGCGTACCATTTTCGCCCATTCCGTAAGTGTCTGGGAAACTAGACCAATAACAATTACTGGTCTAAAAGCTGACCCTATCAGAGAGAAGATGGTGCGGGACTCTGCTTCCATCTTTCGATCCACCGGATCCTTAAAGGACGAAGTGTCCTCCACTGGAATAACCGTGGCTTTATTCAGCCTGGAAATAGGTGGATCCACCACTGGTGGTACCGTCCATTTCTTAATGATGGATTCCTCAAACGGATAGCGTCTAGCAATACGCTTGGAAATAGTAAAGGTACGTTTAGAATGCTCCCATTCTCCTTTAATCTGATTACCGAAACATTTAGGTACAGGAAAAGCCTTCATCGTCTTGATGGGCTTATTAGTACCAAAAGGAATCTCTGTTTCAGTTGCCTCTGCCGGTAAAGCCTCAAGTTTTAAGGTTTCCTGCACTGCCACAACTAGTGCGTCCACCAATGCTTCTTCCTGAATAATAGCAGGAGAAGAAGCGTCCTCCTCACTGTCTGAGGGTGTTTTAACTGGGATAACAGCCCTTGCAGAGGAACCTGCAACTGCCGTGACCACCTCTGAATCTGAGTCAGAGGTGTCAGATGGTATAGGGGTAGGCGGGGGTCGCTTCCTTGACCCCCGTCCCTGACAGGCCGCCTCCACCCGAGCCACCATAGACTCCAAAATTGCTGTAAATGACTCTATACTCTGTGCACCGGCGGGTCCCGTGGCCCCCTCGAGGGAAACAGGTGGGGGAATATGTGTGGCAGGGTCCATGATAATTCCAGTCACTTCCTGGATAATATAATTCAAAAATAAATTTTTTTTTTTTTTTTTTTTTTTTTTTTTTTTTTTTCGACCCCCAGCGCCACAAAAGCCCCTTAGTGTTACCTGCTAGGGATCCCTATCGAGAGAGAGAGAGAGAGAGAGAGAGAGAGAGAGAGAGATAGACCCCCAGGCTCACCACTTGATGCTCAGAGTTTAACTGCAACAGGTTACAGCGCTGTCTTGACAAACAGGAAGTCTTTTGGCTGGCTGCCCAGGAAGAAAGGAGGCGGCTCCGCCCCTCTGTACGCCTTCCGGCGCCTCCCCCAAGCTCCACAAGGTGTTTGGATCACCTCAAACATGGCCGCCCCCATGCTGGAGACACGAGGCTACGCCAAAATGGCGGCTCGTGCGATCCAGCAAAAGAAATGGCGGCGGCCCGTACTGAATAGCGGTGTGCTGCAGGGCACACAACACTCTCTCTGCATGGGGATATGGCGTGGTTGGCGGTACCCGCCCTGGCGGACCGCATGGCCGTTCGGGAGGCCTGCTAATAGCTGGAGATCTGATTAGGAAGGCAGTCTACATGTCCGTGGCTTCTGACTGGTAGGTAGCTTATTCTTAACCCATAAGATTCCCAGAATGCCACAGATTACATCTTTAAAACATGTATACAATTAGATTGTTAGCTCCCAAACCAAGCCTCCTGGCTTTTTGCACACATAAAATCACACTCAATGTAGGAGGATCTGTGTCATGTTGTAGGATAGAAAGGGACTCTATCTTACCATACAGAGAGGGGCCCGCGTTCACCACAAAACCCATCAGGGGGAAAGGGGGAACATACTACTCACCATACCGGAACCAGGCGGGCACCAACTCCTGACAGTACCCCTCTCCACCGGGGCGGGAGGGCTGTCGACCGATACGGACGCCGTGACTCATGGTCTTTGGCGTTTCAGCGAGACGTTTAACTCGCGTGGACAGTCCTTTAATGGGACTTTGTCGCGGCCGACCCAGCGCGGAGCTATGGCCTGCACGCGCTCGTAGGCTGAACTGGGGTGACCACCGGATCTCAACATCCAGCCCGTCGCCCAGTTCAGCTTTCTTGCTTGAAGATCTCACAGGAACACTGGAGAAAAAAAGCTGTCTAAAAAAAAAAATCCTTTAAGAAAAAATTCTTGCCAGGACCTAAGATCCCAGCAAGGTATCTAGGTCCTTACTCCTAACTAGACAGAAAATAACTGATTTGCTGAGGCAGAGAGAGAGAGGATATACCCTCTGGGACTGCCCCTGGGGTGTGGCCAGAGCTTTTTAATTTCCTGTCTAGTCCTGCTCCTGTGGGAGGCAACATAACCCGAAGGTGGTGTATCACCGAGGACTACGTCTGTCAATGAGCGCTAGAGAAAATCCAATTTGGAGGATGGGACTAAAGCAGATTTCTGGAATTGATGTTCCAACCAAACTTTTGCAGAGTCCGTACAGTGATGGTTAAGTCGGCCAGCAGGGCTGAATGGGAGTCTGCTCCTAAGAGGAGATCGTCTAGGTACCACAGTACTGCAATCCCCCGCTGTTACAGTAATGTCAATACGGAGCCAACACTTTGGTGAAGACCCTGGGAGCGAAGGCGAGACCAAAAGGTAATGCCACAAATTGATAATGCTCTTCGCCCACTCGATAGAGGCCAAAAGGTCTCCTTGGTGTGGGGACACCACTACCGTGCGAATGGACTTCATTTGAAACTTCTGTACCTGCACAAAGCGATCAAGAGCCTTGAGGTCCAATATAGGACTCACTTTCCTTCTTTCCTGGACACAGTGAACATGTTTGAGTAAAACCCTTGAAAGTGTTTCTAAGGGGTTTCAATCACCCCTTGCAACAGCAAATCTTGTACCACCTCTCGTAGATCCCTGAACTGGTCTGGACATAGGCATAGATTGGGTGGAAATAATCTGTCCGATAGTCGAGACCTGAATCAGTTTGTGGACCCATTTGTCTTGAATCAATAAGGTCCATGGTTCCGGAGAGAAACAAAGATGTCCCCCAACCCCAGTTACGGGTGAGGGTGCCCCTTCATGCAGAAGAGGGCTTAACTGCAGAACTAGAGGGGCCTGCTCTCAGCTTACCCGACCACGTCTTCTAGGAACCCCCAGATGATCTAAATGCCTTAGATCCTTCTCCTGCGTGCCAGAAGCACGAAAAGGCCGCTTATATGCTAAAAAAGAGGGACCCTGTTGTGACGAGGTGCCTTGCCCGAGCAGATTGATAAAGAAGAGTACTCTTCCCACCAGTAAGACCCTTGATAAGTTCATCCAAAGAACAACCAATTAAGCGATCCCCTAAAAAAGGGCAGGTCTGACAGAGCCTCTTTGTAAGCCTGGTCCACAGACCAGCTTTTTAGCCACACCATGCATCTCATAGTTACCCCTACTGTGGATACTCTAGCCGCCAGGGGGGCAGCATCTAAAGACACATTACAACCTTGGACCCTTTTGTCCGCCAGTTCGGCAAAGTCAAGAGGAAGCTGTCCCACTACCAAAACACTCAAGCTTTGCCCATTCCGTAATCGTCTGGGACACCAGAGCGATCGTGAAGACCAGTCCAAGTATTGAGCCCACTATCACATGTAAGTGGCGGACAGTCTCATCCTTCTATGAACAGGGTCTTAAAAGGAACAGAGACTCCTCCACCGGAATCACAGTGGATTTGTTCAATCTGGAGACTGAGTAGTCCACCTTCAGTGGAACAGTCCCATTTTTTTACCACAGCAGCCGCAAGGGGATAGCGCCTCGAGAAACGCTTCGGCATCACTAACGTGTTTAAGGCGCCCCCGCTATTCAGTGACAATTTCATCAAAAGGTTCAGGACAAGGAAAAACTTGACCGTCTCTGGGTTTTGCGGGTGCCAAAAAATCTGCCATTTTTTTAGTTTCCTGCACTGACAACTAAGTGCCTCCACCAGCGCTTTTTCCCATGTCACTGCAGATGATTACCATCCTCTCCATCTGAATCAGAGTGCGATGGCACAGACCCCCCAGGGTAACTCGCGTTTGTGGCGGCCATATCAACCTCAGAATCTGAGGATACAGATGAGGCAAGTGAGGGCCAGTGGGTGCTTTTTACTAGTCCTCTTTTTTAGGACCATAATAACTTGACACCAGGGTTTCAAAAATCGCCATTAAGGCAGACAAGGGTTGTGACCCAGAGGTCCCCGCAGCACCAAAGAGGGGATCCGTAGGTGATACTTGTTCCTGGGACTCCATGTTAACCTGGGGACAGCGCAGTGTCACTTTAAGAACACTGCAAAAAACAGCCCCACGCCACTGCACCAGCGGTACTACAAGTCCTAGTACACTAAGCTGCAATATAGTGGAGTGAGGGAGCGACCTTCAGGGACCCCAACAGACTCACCAATGCCCGATATTCAGGAGAGCAGAGCCGGTCTGAAGTGTACAGAAAATGATTCTCACAGAAGAGGAAGTACCTATGTCAGCACCAGAGGTAAAGCCTTGCCACTCACTGCTGTACAGCGTTCTTGGGCTCCGAGAAAATGGCCACCCAATGCATTTCAATGGGAAACTACTAAAAAATGGCTGCCAAACTTGTACAGCTGATCTACAAGAAAATGGCCGCATCCTTGGCACGCCACGCGGTCTACAGGATCCCCCGACCAATCAGGCATAGGGGGCTCTCTATTAACGATAGAGAGAAAAGAGGTTTGTTAAATTATCACTGCAAAATATATAGGTCACCCAAAGGGAATTTCTGCAGAATGGCTGCAGAATAAATAATAAATGCACATCTTTCTGCAGATAAGAATGTGCATTTTGGATTTTTTTTCTCTTTTTTCTAACAAAAGGTGAGCTTATCCATTAAAGTGGTTCTAAGGGGGGGGGGGGGGGGAATATCCGCTTTTGACAGGTACCCTTCCCCACTTTTGGGACACAGCGCTGCGGCACCGTCCCTCTGGTGGGTCGCGCTGAGCTGTAAATCACTGAGAGCCGGCCCGCCTAAATTGTAATGTGCGAGTCTGCACAAGTTACAGAGAGCCAGAGCAGTCAAATCGCGATGGATTCAGGACCCAGCCCATGCAGTTTACGGAGGCTGGTCTGCATTTCCCCCGAGGGAATCAGTGAGTACTTATGTGGGCTGTTATGTAGGATATGTTCATGGGGTGCAGAACCAGCTCTCAGTCCTGCTGGTGGCAGCGGTGGTGGCTAGACTGGCGGCAGCATTCTCTCAGCTATAGCGGGCAGAGACGGCAGCCTCGGTGTCATAGGAGGACCAGGTGGCCCGGCGGTGTCAGGAGTTCAATGCAGCTTCTGTGACCACAGTAGAGGATCTGAAGGAGAAGAGCAAGGACACCAAGACCAGCATAGAGCTCCTCATCATGGAGACTCTGGGTGAGGTGTGCTGGGCCCTGGAGAGGGCAAACAGGGGCTTCACCTTCACTATGGACCGCTGGGAGTGGAAGGAGGGTGAGTGCCATATAGCCTGCTGATCACTCTCCTGGGGTGGTTGATTTCTGTCCCCTGCCTGCCTTATACTGTGAGGGTGCCGATTACAGTAAACCCCCCTCCATTGCGGGGGTTACGTTCCGGACCCAGCCGCGAAAAGTGAAATTCCGCGAAATAGGAAAACCCTATTAAAATGCATTGTAGGCATGTTTTTTTACTGTCACTGTACGTGTAGAAGCATTTTAAGGTCTTTAAACACACTTTTAAAACAATAGAAACTCATTTAAACACATAAAAGATACTAAGAGACATAGCAAGAGCTATGGAAAACACAAAAATATTTCATTTTTAATGATTTATATAGTAAAATAACATTACAAAAAAAAACGCGAATTACCGGGACCGCAAAAACTGAACCGCGATGTAGCGGGGGATTACTGTACTTACTGTGAGGGTGCTGATTACTTACAACTCTGCTTATATGCCACAGGTTTCTGAGCCCTTACATCTGGCAAGTGTATTCAATAATAAATTGAAAAGTAGTAAATTGATTTTAATTTAACATCCCCCTCCTTTTAAAATATGCACTATTATTTGCATTTATATAGCGCCAACAAATTCTGTAGCACTTTACAATATTCAATTACAAGCAAGTGGGTCCTGAAAAATAACTGTATTCAGAAGTGGGTCTCAGCCCAAAAAAAGTTTGGGAAGCCCTGCCCTAGAGTAAATGGCGGCGGCAGCTGATCCGAAAGTCGGCTGGGGTGCTGACATCGGGGACTCCCTGGACAGGTAAGTGTCTATATATTAAAAGTAAGCAGCTACAGTATTTGTAGCTGCTTGCTTAAAGTGTTCCAGCTGTGGAAAAAAAAATGAAGTGTCACTTACATAGGGTACTACTGACGGTACTTTTTACTTTCAGTTGTAATATTAGGAGTACACTCACCCAATAGCAGCAGTAAGGGGATCAAGAGGAGTAACAATCTAAAAGCTTTTGGAAGGCATCTGTAAGGGTAACATAGAAAATCAAATCAATTGTGAAGTCTTGGTTTTAACTTTGTTGCCTTATAAGAAGTGTAGATGCAACGGAGTTAATTTTAAGTGATAAATACATTTCAATACTTACAGGTATCAACACTTGCATCCTTTAGCCCAACACTTGCATCCTTCAGCCCAGATACATGACTGCATACGTGCCTCATTCTGACTGTTTAACCCATTATAATTTAGGCTGTTTCTTTAATAAAGCCACCGGCTAGTGGTTGCACTGTTCAGTGAAATCTTCTGCCCTCTGCCTGCACCCCCCACCCACAGCAGGGATCTTCCTGTACGGCAGGGGTTAATGAAAGCCTCTTGAACAGTCACAGAAAAGTGCCGACTATGCTTACCCTTTCGGCCCCCATGCCCTACTGATGAAAGCAGTACTATTGCTTCCCACAATGAAAAGCGCTCTATGAATGGAGGCAAACCTTTCTTTTACCATCCTGTCCTCAACTCAGAGTGCTTTTACTCATTAAGCAGCAGAGAGCTCCATAATTGGAGGACAGACAGACATGACTGGCAGGTCACGTGACCAGGCTCTCCTCCCAGCTATGTTAACTGCCACTCTTACTTAATATTGCATAGCCAGCATTTGAGTCCCAGAGCTGGCAAGAGGGCTAAGCACATTTATAAACACAAAGTTTATTTAACCAGCAATAAGGGTATATCAAGGCTTTATAAAAA